>NW_027459375.1:0-300000 GCF_050624435.1 Tenrec ecaudatus | reverse complement strand
GCAATTAACTTTTATACAATAGCCCATCCCTAATCCAGGATAGGGTGTAGGTTATTTGCTTTGGCAGCTCCCACGGATTATTCCAGTGCCCCCCAGGGGGCAGCATTGCCCACGTTAGGAAACACTCATTTAGAACCATTTCACACTTTCCCCAGAACAGATTGCTCAGGAGGCTCCTGCAGCCCATCACACCCTTCAAGTTCCTACAAAGTGGCAGTGATATCGTGTGAAGGGACTTCAAAAAACCTCCAGAACACGGAAGAAAAAGATAATGGAATTGTCCATGAATGTAAGGCCCCCTTGTACTTCACTTCAAGTTTATTCCCTGGTGATGCCAGGATCATAGAGGAGGTGGGGAGATGGAAGAAGTGGGGTGACCTGGTGACACATGCCTCTGGGCAGTGTGATGCCTGGGAATGAGCCTCACTGTGTGTGAAGGTGGCCAGACACACCTCATGGCCTGTTTATTAGCTAAAGACTTCAAATTGGCCTCCTCCTCCTCCACATTATTATATCACACAAATAATGCTGGGTTTCAGGATATGTAGGAGCTCTGGTGGCATGGTGTTTATGCATTGGACTGTGATCTGAAATGTCAGCAGTTTGAAACCACCATCAAGAGTTACAGTCTCAGAAACCCACAGGGGCAGGTCTCCCATGTCCTATAGGGTCATTATGAGTTGGCATCAACTTGATGGCAGTAAGTCTGTGTGTTGCTCGATAAACTGGTCAGATGATTGCTGAAGCCAAAATGGGTGCATAAGCAAATGTGGTTGAAAAAAGCTGATGGTGCCTGGTTATTAATAGCATATGGGGTCTTAGATGCTTTGCAGTTAAATAAGTGCCCAACTAGCAGGTAAGAAACAGCCCACAAGGAAGCACACCAGCCTGTGTGATCATGAGGTGTTGAGGAGAAATGGTATCAGAAGTTCAAAAGATAAGCAACCAAATTGATGTGAAGGGGCATGGATGTAGTAGAGACCCAGAAATCACAGCCCCTCTGGTAATTGGACAGTCACGCTCAGAAGGGACACAGGAAGGGATGATAAATCCAGGGTGTGGTATAGCACTGATGAACTACATAATTATCCTCTAGTTCCTTAATATTCCCTCCCCTTATGATTATGGTTTTTATTTGTTTTGCCTCTTTAATCATATCAGATTTGATGTAGGTTCATCGTATATTTAATATCATTTGATACATGAAAGCTAAGATAGATAACCCTTCAGAAACAATAAATGGAGTAACGGTTCCCTGAGGGTACGGGAAGGGGGGAGGAGATAACAGGGAGCTGAGAGCACTGATGACTGAATAACCCCACTCAATGGGATCGAACAACAGAATTGTATGTGAGTGGATATATTGGATGTGCAAGATATGGAAAAAAATAAAGTAAGGTTTCCTGGGGCGGGGTATGGTGGGCAAAGGAGGGAATAAATGGGGAGCAGATATCAAGGAGTTCAAGAAAAAGAAAATGTTTTGAAACGGATTGTGGTAGCAACTGTACAACACTGTTTGATGTGATTTAACTATGGAATGTTATACTTGTAAGATCTCCCAACAAAATGATTTTAAAATACAATAATAATAATAATAAATAAAGCAGTCAGGCACATTCCATACGTGTGGAATGAGGAATGGTGCTTGAGAGCACTGCAAGGACTCGCTTTCCGACCTGAATCACCACTCCGCACACCAGGCACACAAGGCACATCTTTGAACTACGTGTGTTGCTAGGGCTTGGAAGAGAGCTGGTCTGAGACTCAGAATTGCATTTATGCCATGACTCAGTCTTCATTTTGCAGTGTCAAGGATGGGACGTGGCAAAGTCATCCTCTACTCTCATTGTCACCCTGAAAATGGTGACAAACTTTGACATAAGGGACAAGACAAAAACCTGAATGAGAACCTCTGGAAAGAATTACTTTGCCTTGGAAACTGAGAACTGTCAACTTGCGCAGTCACCTGGGCTGACAGGAGGTCCGTGAGGCTGGACAGTCCACATCACTAGGCTTACTGCAACCCAGCTTCTTACTATTCTCTCAGCAGCAGACAAACATCGGAAGGGTCAACTGAGCCTTGGTGCTGCTTCTAAAATGGTTTCCATCAGAGGGATGGGAGGACAGTACATAAAAAGGCCACATTGTGAAACTGCTAGGTTTCATTAGCGATGGCATGAAGCCTAGGTCTGTGATCTGGTGCCGCAGTCCCCAGTCTCGAGCAGACCCAAGACTTCAGGGCCTTGTCTCCCAGGTTTTGGGTCAGTGGTTCGTGCTGAGGGCCATAAATTCTGTGTAGTTGAGGGGACACAGTGTCCATTTCCCTGGGGATGGCTGACCTGTCTGTTGTGTGGAAGAATACGTAGGATGCCTTAAATGGATGTCACAGCACCCTTGGCATCTCTGGATGTGGTGCAGCTGGCTGTGTCAGGCTCCATCCCACATTTCCCAAATGAGTCTAATGGCCTTTGGCTGTTGACTCACAGGATTTCAAGACACCAATCTGCCATTTGCAGGTGAGCAGGTTATGTTGGGGTCCAAAGACGCTGTACCCACATTCAGAGAAAACTTAAGGTTCCCAGGTTGGCTCTTTTAGCTATAATTCATTTACATTTTATTAAATAAATAGCTTTAGAGCACTACAAAACTGGGAGGGAGGAGGATGCAAAATGCTCGACTGCCAAAGATCCACAGGTCAGTGTCCACAGATCTCCCTGGGGTGAGGGAGTGGCCTGTCAGTGTCCACAGATCTTCCTGGGGTGAGGGAGTGGCCTGTCAGTGTCCACAGATCTCCCTGGGGTGAGGGAGTGGCCAAAACTTAGCACACAAAACCACTGTGTATCAGAGCTTTGGCAGCAGGGCTGAGAGACTTGCCACGGTGTTTGCTGATGCACAGTTGGGGGCACTGATCCAAGAACCAACCCCTGGCTATACAGGACTATGACAAAACTCTAGGGCAGCTGTGTTACCTCCTTGTTCTTGTCTTTTGAAGGAGCTGAGATTAATCAAACACAGTCTACACTGTAGGTGGAATTTGTCATAAACCTCAGCACTAAGAGGATCCTGAAGCCAGAGATATCTACTTTTAAGCAGATATGCACGCCTATGCACACAGGTCCCAACTGCTTCCAGTGCTTGACCTGTGTCCTGCGCAGGCGCCGCTGGCACAGGTCTATTCTGACGAATTCTGACACTCAAGGGGACAAATCTCAAGCTCTCTCTGAACATCAGGGAGTCATTAATATGTATTAGATATAATTTATCTCTTTTATTAAAAGAGTTTTCACATCAACCAGCTTACAGCTCAGAGGACAATCTGTATAGAGACTGGTCTGTGACCTGGGCAAAGGAAATATAGCTCCTTTATTTACTGTCACATACCCTCACTCTCTCTGTCTCTAGCCTATGCTGAAACCTCACCACCAAGTCCCTTCATCTTAATCACAACTCTGGAGGTGGCTTTGGAACATCTAGGAGTGATGGACATGCCTCTCATGAGGTCATTGTGAGATCACATAACTGCTGCCATTTCATTACAGTTGATAAAGCCCCCATCCCCTTCCATAAATTCCCAGCTACAAGGAACTCAGCCGGGTGGTGCCAGTGTGTCTGGGGCAGGTGTTTGTGCCTCAATGTACC
Organism: Tenrec ecaudatus; assembly: GCF_050624435.1. NCBI lineage: Eukaryota > Metazoa > Chordata > Mammalia > Afrosoricida > Tenrecidae > Tenrec > Tenrec ecaudatus. The sequence goes on along the minus strand of NW_027459375.1, from coordinate 296,361 downwards.
CTATGATGCTTGGAAGTGGCCCATGACACAAACTACGGGTAGGTCTGAGAGATAGCCCAGTTTGCTGGAACAAGGACTCCACCCTTTCCCCAAGAAGATCCTCTACCTTCGGAGCAATCTGCTGGGGGCAGGCATCCATCTGGCCGGAAACTAGATGGGCTACTCTGTGTCTTGTGCATCCATGTCTGTAGGCCTTCCAGCGCAGCCTGCAACTCATCATTGCGGTCCTGCAGGTCCTATAAGCAGAGTAGAGATGGCCCTGCAATCCCCATGCTACACAGCAAGGCCCAAGGAGCAATGCAGCACCGCAGGGTCTGCAGGATGCCCAGTGGAAAGGAAATTCAATTCCTGACAGCAAACATGTAACATTCAAACTATAAGTTTCCAACTATGCAGTGAGTTAAACATGACAAGGATAATTCAGCTTTCTTAAATCCTACATCGCCTTCTATCACTAGAATCATAGCAGGGGCTAAATTTTTTTTTTAAAGTGAAGTGATTGTGGAGGAGAAATGCAGATCACCAACATCTGACTCAACAGGAATGTGTGCAAGTCCACCACAGTGATGGGGTGTGGGCAAGAAACGCAACTCACTGGTGTCCTTTCTCCAGAGGGTTCTGCAGCTTTGACTGTCAAGGCGTTGCCATCATCTTAAAACAGAATGCCACCCAGCAGAGCAGAAAGGCCACATGGATGGCTGAGGCCCAATGAGGCACATAGAGTGGGGGCTGCAGGACAGACAGGCAATGCTGGGAGGCTGCCCTGAATCTGCACCTGGCTGCAGTGGTCTGTCTGCACAGGAGTTGAGGAAATGCACTGTAAAAAGCACACTTGGTTGCCAGGGTTTAGAGGCGAATCTCCCAAGACACAGCTCTCACTTGTAGATTTAAGGGTAAGAAGGCAAGAAGCGCCTGTCTGTGGGACTATCGTGGTGTGAAGTCTCTTGGCATGGCTCTTCTGTCTAGGTCTTTGTGATTCCCATTGATGATTAGGTGGGACTTTGCAAATAGGGCATGTCTAACACAAAACAGAGTGGACTGGTTCATTTTCGTTGCCACTTCCCTGGCCATAGGGATGTGTTATCTTAGAACAGGAACAGAGAGGAATCCCATGAACTTAAGGGATAAAGAACTACCAGTGGAGAACAAATGAGATCTCTGTCTAAAGACAAGAGGAACCAGAGGCTGTGAAACAGAAATTACTGGACAGACTGAAAGAACAAGGCAAAGTCAGAGGCTGAGGCAAGGAGACACGAGACAGAATTGAAGAGCAACACAGAGACTAAGGACTAGAGAAAGACTTGATTGAGGCGAGATGATACTGTGGACCAATGACTGTATCCTTAGTGTTTTCTGATCTTGGCTTGTAGTAACCCATTAAGTTCTCTAAAAAGCTCCCTTAATTGTGAGTATTGCCTGTGAGCTCTGTGCGACCAGTGCAATGGATTATAGAACACAGCACAAAAGTAGAATGCTGTGGAAGAAACAGTTACTATCAGAAAAGGGTAAAGAATGATGGAGGGTGGAGGCATGCCTGATCTCTATTTTGTGGCAATCGGCCTTGATTGATGGAGCTACGTAGGATTCTTCTCCTTGATGTAGCCAGAGGTCAGCTATGCACTCCATGCGGTTTACTCAGGGACCCTAGATCCCTTCGTGAAGGAATGTGAGGTGTGTGGTCACTTTCCCTTTTGTGCACCTGGGGATGGGGGACTTGGGACTCTTCAGACCTAATGAATACGGCAGCAGTGCTCCCAGGGACTATAGGAGTATGATTCTACCTGGTTTCTCCTTTAGGAAACGTACTCTGGAGGGACACTAGACATTGAACTGTGAAGAAGCCCAAACTGGCCCATCAGGCAGCCACATGGTAAGCGAGCTTTCAGACATTTCTGGTCTAGCCAGTAAGGTGTGTAGCTGAGGCCCCGGCATCCTAGGGCAGAGAAGAAACATGTTTGTTATGCTATGTCTGAGTTCCTTCCCACAAAATATAAAATCTATGAGCATATTTAATTGCTATTTTAGGCCATTAAGTGTTGGCGATAATTTCTTGTGGAGTCATAGTAACTGGAATAACATGTATGAGTGAGCCACAAATAGCTCATGGAAATAGGATTAAAAGGTAAAGGAATTTTCCATGAATTTTTGAAGCCCTTTTTCTGTAATTTACAAAGGTAAATTACAGTCTCTTGAGGGGAAAAGTATATTAATTTTAAGTGGGAGAGAAAAAAAAGTTCTCACAAAAATCTGTTAAGAAATGGATGGTAGAGACTTCCAGGAAGATGGCGACTGAGTAACACATAGCAGAGGAACTCCACAGAAATCTGTGCAGGAGAGTCACTAAGAGGGAAATTCCACACCGCCAGGTCGCAGAAGGAGCATCAGAAAGATGAGTAGGCAGAGATCCAATAGGTTTTAAGGAGCTGGGTCTTTTGGCTTACCACAATGGAGGCCAGCTAGGGTTTGACCTTAGCCTAAGGTGACCAGACGTACCGCTTTTTAAACATTTTTTCTCGTGTCTATGGTGTTTTTAAAAAGTCCCAATTTTTGGAAAGAATGGACAACAAGTGAGGGTATGTACGGTTTTCGGCTGCCATGTGGCAATTTCACCAGGATATGAGTTTTATCAATGGTGTCCCGCTATACCAATGTTAAAATCTGGTCACCTTACCTTGGCCCGGCCACTGTCTTGGCTGGAGCCAGGATCATTTGTAGCCAACACAGGGGCTTTATCTCAACACAGCCACAGTTTGACACCATCTCAGGGCAGGGATTAAACCCCTCCAGCCCCATGGTCAAGGATCAGGTTCATTTATATTGATGCTTCAGTTTCCCTCTCTTCTCTCTATTCCCCCCTATCCCCCTGTCTCAGTGGGCTGTTTTTTTCCTTCTCTTTTTCTCTTCCCCTTTCTCTCACACAGCACTGCCAACATCCTGACCACTACCCTTAGCCTAGGGCATTAATGCCTGCACTCAACCCTGCTGGGCGAGCTCCTCCCTCTGCAGCATAACCGGAAGCTGGGAAAGCCCACCCACACTCCAACAGGGGATATCCTGCCCAACTTCTTCCCTGGAAAAGACCACCTGCCGGTCCTCTGTAGTGCTTAAGACATGGCTGGAGAAATTCGGCACCCCTTCTTTGGGGGAAATCCTGCCTGTGTGCCTTGGGGAGCTCCTATCCATCCTCTGTGGTCCCACGTTACTGAGGGAGCTTCCTCCCGCCTGCTGTAGTGCCTCACAGACTAAGAAAGCTTATCAAACACTCACCAGCTTTCCACGGAGCAGTGGGAACCTCTGCCTAACCTATGCAGTGATCTACCTGATCAGGGAAATTCCGCCCACCATTCACGGTGCTCTATACCAAAGCAGGCAACCAACCAGATTTCTGTGACACTCCTGTTGCAGCGGGCACCTTTGCATGCCACCTGTGGCAACCCAAGCCGTCATGGGCCACACCATCATGGATTCTTGTGAGATCACCCAGTAAAGCACCATCCTCGTGGATCCACAACAACCCAACCAGCATCTCCGGAGAGGCCCATCCAACTTGTTGACTAGGGAAAGAGTGAAGCCACAGGAGGATAAAGTGGTTGGCTAATTCCATAGTGAAATTAGCTGTAGCAGTTCGAAGAAGCTTTCCTACGAGTCTCCCAGAGAGAGCCAGTGCTCTTTGACTCCCTGAAAAATGGCACCTGGCTCCTCTAAAACAAACAGCAATCAGGCCCAATGACCTCAACAAAAAAACATGAGAAACAAACTTCAATGGCAGAGATGTCCTGAACCGAACGACATGCATAGAAGAAGCAGATATTTATCTGCCACATAAAGAATTTTTCAGAATACTTCTTGCAGTAATACAGGATATGAGAAAAACAATACAGAAAAAAGATGAAATGAAAGAGGAGATTAAGTCCATACACCAAAGGGAAATACAAGAGATCAGGGAAGAGATAACAAAAACTAGTAGCAGACACGCAGACCTCGAGAATCGACTGGAGGAGGCAGATAATTGCACCAGTGACCTAGAGGACAGCCAAGGAGACTTTAAATGCGAACAAAAATCTAATAAGATCATTAGTGAAGCTGAAGAGAACCTAAAAGCCAGGTCTGATGCTATGAAGTGGAACAACATTAGAATTATTGGATTACCAGAGGAAGACACCACAAAGAAGTCAACTGCAACAGAGAGGAAATTCTTGGAGGAAAACTTCCCGAGCTTAATGAATGAAAACCTGGCAACCATTCAGGAAGCTGAAAGAACACCAGTCAGATTGAAACCCAAGAAGAAATCAAGGCACATCATACTTACTATCCAACTTTGAGGAAAAGGAGAAAATCATGAGAAGAGCTAGGGAAAAACAAGCAATCACATAGTTTCCCAAATAAGAATATGCTCAGACCTATCATGTTTCCCCAAAAGTCAGACATCCCCCCAAAATAAGACCTACTTACAGTTTTGCCTCGGGCTGAAATATAAGGCATCTCCCAAAAATAAGACCTCCCCAAAAATCAGCACCCCCGAAGCTACCGTAACTCTGGACTCTGGATCATAGTGGTGGGCACCACCACGCAGCTCACTATTGCCTGCAGCGCAGTCAGAGCAGACAGGTAGTACGAGGTCTCTTTTAATAAAACAATAAACGTGTACCACATTCTTCTCCATGGAAAAATAAGATATCCACTGAAAATAAGACCTAGTGCATCTTTGGGAGCAAAAATTAATATAAGACACTGTCTTATTTTCGGGGAAACAGGGTATCAGAGAACACTATGAAGAAGAGGAGAGAGTTGTTGAGTAACATTGCAAAAATTGAAGGAAAATAATGCAAACCCAAGAATACTCTACACAGCCAAATTACTGATCAAGATAGATGAAGAAGTAATTGTCTTGTTAGAGAAGGAAAAACTCAAAGAATACATTAGAAGAAACCCAGCCTGGATCCTTGTCGATCCAGTATAGGCAGAAGAACAGCACTCACCAAGCATAAGTAAGAGACTGCCACAGAGAACAACCTCACCCAGAGGGAAACAAAGAGAAAACAGCCCCCAAGATAGCATTGGATTAAGGGTGAAAAGAAGTCAAGAATGAAACACACACACACACACACACACACACACTACATTAAAAAGAAAGGGAGGTGGGAAAACACCCAACACAAAAGGTGTAAGATGACATCACAGAGTCCACGGATGGAAATAATACCCCTGAATATCTATGAACTAAACTCAGGCATTAAAAGACTGAGGCTAGCAGACTAGTTTAGACTAGTTTAGAAATACAACTAATCAATCTGCTGCCAACAGGAGACACATGTCAAGACTACAAACAAAACTAGGCTGAGAATCAAATGCTGGAGGAAAACATACCAAAGAAACAGCAATTAAAAAAAAAACCAAGGGTTGCAATCGTAATCTTGGATAAAACTGACCTCAAAGTGCAAACCATAAAAAGAGATGAGGAACACTATATAATGCTCAAGGGAGCAGTAGGCAAAGAACCACTAAGCATTGTAAACATATTCCCCAAATGACAGACCTGCTGAATACGTCAAACAAATGCTTCAAAATATGAAAAAGGAAGTCACAGCCTCAACAATTATAGTAGGTGACTTCAATACACCACTCTCTGAGAAAGAAATATCACAGGGAAAGAAACTCAACAAGGAGGCCAGAGATCTAAACACTACAATTAGTCAATTTGACCTGATATATATTTACAGAGCTTTTCATGAAAATACAAAATATTTCACATTCTTTTCAAGCCCACATAGCACATATTCGAAGATAGACCACATGCTGGGGCATAAGTCAAATCTGCATAAATTTAAGCACATTGATATCATATAGACTTCTCTCACTGACCACTGTGCCATAAGGCTGGAAATCAGCAAAAGGAAGATGAATAAAACAAGGCAAACAATTGGAGGATGAATAACTCTCTACTGAAAAAGGAGTGTGTACTGGCTCAGATCATAGATGAAATTAGGAAATTTCTAGAAACCAATGAGAATGAGAATAAGACGTACCAAAACTTATGGGACACAGCAAAGGCAGTTATCAGAGGAAGTTTCATAGCAATACATGCACACCTGAGAAAGGAAGAAAGCCATATGATTGATATGCTGGCACAAAATTTACAGCAACTAGGGCTGAGTCAACAGCACAATCGTGCTAATAGCAAAAGAAAAGAAATAATAAAAATCAGGGCTGAGATTTAGGAGAGGGAAAATAAGAAAACTATGGAAAAAATTAATGCTGCTAAAAGTTGGTTCTTTGAAAAGATAAACAGAATCAACATATCGTGGGTAAACCTAACCAAAGAAAGACGGGAACAAATTTCAATAGCAAGAATGAGGGATGAAAGAGGGGACATTACAACAGACTCTAATGAATTCAAAATGATAATTAAAGAGTATTACGAAGGACTGTACTCCAATGAATTCAACAACTTGGAAGACATGGTCAAATTTTGAAAAACAATCCCTCCCTCGAATTTCCCAGAGGAACATCAAGAATGTCAATAGACCCATAGCAATAGAAGAAATAGACAAGGATATCAAGGGATTACCAACCCCAAATTCCCTGGACCAGATGGCTTCACAGGACAATTCTACCAAGCATTTAGGGAAGAAATGACACCAATCCTACACAAAATCTTCCAGAACATAGAAAAGACGGCAACCTCTTGAAGCAAGTATAAATATGATACCCAAACAGGGCAGGAATCCTACAAGAATTGAGAACTACAGACCAATATTCTTAATGAACACAGATGCAAAAATTGTTAACAAAATACTTGCCGATAGAATACAAATGTATATAAAACGAATACCATATATACTTGAATATAAGCCGACCTGAGTATAAGCCTAGGTACCTGGGAAACTAGAAAAACTGATGACTTGAGTATAAGCCTAGGGTGGGAAATGCAGGATGTGAATTAACACAGAGACCAGAGGGGAGAGACGGAGCGCAGCCACTGACACATCCTGACCAGTTCAGCTGGCAGCGTAAGTGAATCACTATGGGTGCTTCTGCAAATTGGAGCCTTCCACGTCATAGGATGGCTCTGATTGGTTAGATGTGAGTAACAAACATTCAAAGCCCTGCAGTATCAGTGGGGCTTTGAATGAACAGCGGAGGAACGACAATCACCTGTGAGATATTACACCTCGTATAAGCTAAACCCCAGTTTTTCAGCACATTTTTGTGCTGAAAAATTCAGCTTATACACGAGTATATATGGTAATTCACCATGACCAAGCAAGATTCATACCAGGGATAGTTCAACATACGAAAGACCATTAGTATCATGTGCCACATTGACATGAAAAACTCTAAGAACCACATGATAATATTGATAGATGTGGAAAAAGCATTCGACAACATCCAACACAAATTCCTTTTTAAGACACGTCAGGAGATAGGAATGGAAGGACAATTCCTCAAGACAATACAAGCTATATATGAAGAACCAACAGCCAACATGGTAGTCAATGCAGAAAAGAGGAACACAATTCCACAGAAAAAGGGCCCAGACAAGGATGCCCCTTGTCCCCAGTCTTATTTAACATCGTACTGGAGGTTTTAGCTCGCAGCATAAGGCAAAGGAGAGACATCAAAGGTATTCGTCTGGGGAAGGAAGAGGTAAAACTATCGTTATATGTAGATGACATGATTTTATAAATGGAAAATCCCAAAAGATCCAAAAGGGGCAGAGTGGCAGGATACAAGATCAACAAACAGAAGTCCACTGGACTGCTATACATATCAGCTAAAATAACAGAAGAGGAGGTCAAAAAGGTGGTACCCATCACAATAGCCAAGCACAAATTAAAATATCTAGGGAAATAGCAGACTAAAAGAACAAAAGATTTATATGAGGAAAACTATGGAACACTATTACAAGAAACCAAGAGTGATTCAACAAATGGGAGAAGATCCCATTTTTGTCGATCAGAAGACTCAATATAGTAAAGATGTCAGTTCTCTCCTAGGCACTATATAACTTTAATGCAATCCTGAGAGAATTACCCTCATCTTTCTTGAAAGAAATGGAAAAACTGATTACCAAATTCATATGGAGAGGGAAGAAGCCCAGAATTAGCAGAGACTCCCTAAGAAGGACACAGTGGGAGGGCTTGCTTTACCTGACTTTAGCACATATTATAATGCCATCATGGTCAAAACTGGGAGGTATTGGTATAATGACAGATACTTAGACTACTGGAAAAGAACTGAAAACCCAGAAATAAAATCATCAGCATACAGACAACTCACTTTTGATAAAGCCCCCAAAATATCAAAAGCAGGTACCCTCTTTAACAAGCGGTGTTGGAAAAATGGATATCTACCTGCAGAAAAATGAAGCATGACCCTTATCTGACTCCATGCACAAGAATAAACTCAAGGTAAATCACAGACCTTGAGGTAAAACTCCAAACTATTAGGTCCATCAATAAGGGAACTGGGACCAATCTGAGAATTTTGGCACTGGGAATACATGGGATAGCAGAAACAGGGAAGGACACAAATGCACATGAGTCACAAATTGACATGTGGGATACACTGAAGATAAAACATCTGTGTACATCAAAATATTTCACCAAGAGAGTAATAAGAGAGCCCACGGACTGGGAAAACATCTTTAGCCTGACACATCAGACAAAGGCCTTATTACTAAAATCTACAATACTCTGCTAGTTTCCAAAGAGAAAAAAAAAACTAATTGCCCACCGAGGAGGTGGGCAAAGGACCTGAACAGCAGTTCCACAAGGGTACAAATCCGAATGCAAGGAGTTGGAAACAACCCAAATTTCCACCAACAAATGATTGGATTAAAAACAGTGGTATATACATACAATGGAGTACTACACATCACTAAAAAGCAGTGATGACAAATACTAAGAGGACGCCTGGCCCTCCCACCAGAAGAACTTATTTCAAAAGACGGCATTGAATCTGCAGCTCCAGGAGAGGGACATATCTGATGGGAGCACATGGGTGATGATGAAGGGGGAGGAGGAGAAAGTGGAGCACATCCTGGCCCACCAGGTCTTGAGGACGATTATCCCGATTAGAGCAGCCAGTCCACAGAGAGGACCACATGGCCAGCCCCACTATGAGACATGACGCCCCTCACTGACCCATAGCTCTACCGGGGACAACACTGGAGACACAGTGTGGGGACTACGCCTGACCTGATCCCGCCACACCGAGGCAAAACACTAAGGGGGTGCAACAGAATAGTAAGGGAATGGAACGGCGAGGTCCTCAGGGAATGATGAAGGTGGACTTTGGGGCTAGGGTGTGGTACCCCAATTGATTGAATTGGAAAACACTCCTAAAGGCCAACACACAATCCTTGAACTAACTACAAACTTTTCTTTCTTGTGTTTTTTTTTTTTGTCATTGATTTATTGTTGTTGGTTGGTTGTATATTGTTCCTTGGTATTTTTATGTCTTGTTTTTGTGCATGTTATTATCTCCGCTGGTCTTTCTAAATAAGATAGGCTGGATGAACAATCTGGAGGATAAAACAACAGGACCGACAGTTCAGGAGGGACATAGGAGAGGTGGGGGGAAAGGTAGTGGTGTTAACAAACCCAGGGACAAGGGAACAAGTGATCTAAATCAGTGGTGAGGAGGGGCTGGGAGGCCTGGTAGGGCATGATCAAGGGTAATGTAACAAAGAGGATTTGCTGAAACCCTGGTCGGGACTGAGCATGATAGTGGGACAGAAGGAAAGTCAAGGGAAATAGAGAAAAGAGCTAGGAGACAAAGGGCATGTATAGAGGTTTAGATAAAGACATGTATATATGCAAATATATTTATATATGAGGATGGGTAAATAGATCTATGTGCATATATTTATACGTTTAGTATTAAGGTAGCAGAAGGACATTGGGCCTCCACTCAAGTACTCCCTTAATGCAAGAATACTTTCTTCTATTAAATTGACATTCTGTGATGCTGACCTTTTCAACGCAACTGCTGAAGACAAAGCGGGTGCATAAGCAAATGTGGTGAATAAAGCTGATGGTGCCCGGCTATCAAAAGATATAACGTCTGGGGTCTTAAAGGATTGAAGATAAACAAGTGGTCATCTAGCTCTGAAGCAACAAAGCCCACATGGAAGACGCACACCAGCTTGTGTGATCACAAGGTGCCAAAGGGATCAGTTATCAGGCATCAAAGAACAAAAAATCATAACATTTTGTGCTTGCCTCCATGATATGATCGCTGAAGACAAATGGGTGCATAAGCAAATGTGGCAAAGAAAGCTGATGGTGCCCGGATATCAAAAGGTATAGCGTCTGGTGTCTTAAAGGCAAACAAGCAGCCACTTAGCTCAGAAGCAACAAAGCCCACATGGAAGAACCACACCATCCTGTGCGATCACAAGGTGTTGAAGGGATCAGGTATCAGGCATCATCAGAACAAAAAATCTTACCATAGTGAATGAGGTAGGGGGGCGGGGTGCAGATTGGAGATCCAAAGCCCATTTGTCAGTCACCGGAATCCCCTTGCAGAGGGGTGTAGGGGAGGAGGCGAGCCAGTCAAGGTGTGATGTAGCAACAATGAAAAATACAACTTTCCTCTAGTTCCTAAATGCTTCATCCTCCTGCACTATCATGATCTGATTTCTACCTTGCAAGTCTGGCTAGACCAGAGGATGTACACTGGTGCAGATAGGAACCAGAAACATAGGGAATCCAGGGTGGATGATCTCTTCAGGTCCAGTGGTGAGAGTGGCACTACTAGAAGCGTAGAGGGAGAGTAGGTTGGAAAGGAGGAATCGATTTCAAGGATCTGCATTTGACCTTGTTACTAGGGGGTGGACAACAGAAAAGTGGGTGAAGGGAGATGTCGGACAAGGCAAGATATGACAAAATAATAATTTATAAATTATCCAGGGTTCATGAGGGAGGGGGAAGCGGGGATGGAGGGGACAAAATGAGGACCTGATGCCAAGGGCTTAAGTGGAGAGGAAATGTTTTGAGAATGATGAGGGCAATGAATGTACAAATGTGCTCTACACAACTGATGTATGTATGAATTGTGATAAGAGTTGTGTGAACTCCTAATAAAACAATTAGGCCTCCACTTACTCAATGCAAGAACACTTTGTTCTATTAAATTGGCATTCCAGGATGCATACATTCTCGACATGATTGCTGAAGAAAAATGTGTGCATAAGCAAATGTGGTGAAGAAGGCTGATGGTACGTGGCTATCAAAGCGTCTGGGATCTTAAAGCGTTGAAGATAAACAAGCGGCCATCTAGCTGAGAAGCATCAAAGCCAACATGGAAGAAGCACACAGCCTGTCTGACCACAAGGTGCAGAAGGGACTGGTTATCAGACATGAAAGAACTAAAAATCATATCAATGGGTGCCCACCTCCCTGATACGATCAATGAAGACAAACGTGTGTGTAAGCAAATGTAGTGAAGAAAAGTGATGGTGCCCAGCTATCAAAAGATATAGCGTCTGTGTTCTTAAAGGTTCTAAGATAAACAAGTGGCCATCTAGCTCAAAAGCAATAAAGCCCACATGGAAGAAACACACCAGCCTGTGTGACCACGAGCTGTCGAAGGGATCAGGTTTCAAGCATCAAGGAACAAAAGATCATATCATTGAAAATGTGGGTGAGTGCAGAGTGGAGACTCAAAGCCCATTGGTAGCCAATCGGACACCCCTTAGTGAAGGGTTGTGGGGAAGAGATGAACCAGTCAGAGTGCAGGGTAGCAGCGATGAAACATATAACTTTCCTCTAGTTCTTAAATACTTCCTCTCCTCCACTATCATGATCCCAATTCTACCTTACAAATCTGGCTAGACCAGAGGATGTACATTGGTACAGATAGCAACTGGAAACACAGGGAATCCAGGACAGATGACTCATTCAGGACCAGTGGTGAGAGTGGCGATGCCTGGAGGGTGGAGAGAATGTGGGGTGGATAGGGGGAACTGATTACAAGAATCTACATATAGTCTCCTCCCTGGGGGAGGGACAGTTGAGAAGAAGGCGGTGGGAGACATCGGACAGTGTAGTATATGACAAAATAATCATAATTTATTAATGATGAAGGGTTCATGAGGTAGGGGACAGTGGGGAGGGAGGGGGAAAATAAGCAGCAGATATTAAGGGCTCAAATAGAAGGCAAATGTTTTGAGGATGATGATGGCAACAAATGTACATATGTTCTTGACACAATGGATCAAGAACATATTGTGATAAGAATTCTATGAGCCCCCAATAAAATGATTAAAAAATAAGAAAAAAAGTAGTGATGAATGCATGAAGCACATTGGAAAGAATTGGAGGAAATTATACTAAGCGAAGTAAGCCAAGCAGAAAATGAGAAGTACTATATGAGTCTGATGAGGAAAGCTTAAAAAAAAAAAGTGCAAAACGAGCTTAGGGAAAAAACTATTGTATATAAACATTCCTGGGTTCAGGTTCAGGGAGTATGGCAGGGACCAGACCAAATCCAGGAATACATATGGTAGACAACTAAAAAGGAAGGGGAAAGAGAGAAAAAACAAAAACAAATGAGTAGTTGGGGAACAGGGCACTAACTCCCCCAAGGGGAGTGTATTATTCATATCTTCTCAGGGAAAGAGGGACCAGACTACAAAGCGGTGCTCTAAGATGTGAATGCAACATACTGGCATGAAGCAGGGAACCAGTAGAGGGGTCTGAGAGACAGGCCCCAATCCCAACTATGTGGACAACCACCCCTGCCCCCTGAAGAATTTACCTTAGGGGCAGCACTGAAGCTACAGCTCAGGGAGAGGGACATGTCTGATCAGAGCACACAGGAGCAAATGAGGGGGGAGGAAGAGAGAGTGGAGCACATCCTGGCCCACCAAGACTTGAAGATGATATCCCTGCTCAGAGAAGCCAATAGCTAGAGAGGGCCATATGGTCAACCCCACTATGAGACATGACATCCCTCACTGGCCCATAGCCCTATAGGGGACAACACTGGATACACAGTGAGGGAATTATGCCTGATCAGACCCCACCACACCGAGGCAAAACACTAAAGGCGTGCAACAGAACAGCAAGGGGAGCAGAGCAAGGACGTCTCGAGGGAATACCAAAAATAGACTTTGGGGCCATGGTGTGGCACTCCATCAGACTCCACCAGAAAACACTCCTAAATGTCAATAGACCTTGAACTATTTTCTTTTTTGTTGCTTTGTTTTGCTCTGTCTTGGTTTGTGCATAGTATTATCTCTGCAGGTCTGTCTAGATAAAAGAGTCTGGATAAACAATCTGGAGGAGAAAACAACAGGACCGAAGGTTCCAGGGGACATAGTAGAGGGAGAGGTGGGGGAAAGGAAGTGGTGTTAATAAATCCCAGGGACAATGGAATAACAAGTGATCCAAAATCAGTGATGAGGAGGGTGTAAAAGGCCTGGTAGGGCTTGTTCAAGGGTAATGTAACTGAGAGGAATTACTGAAACCCAAATGAAGGCTGAGCATGATAGTGGGACAAGATAAAAGTAAAAGGAAATAGAGGAAAGAACTAGAAGGCAAAGGACATTTATAGAGGTCTAAATACAGGCATGTACATATGCAAACATATTTATATATGACAATGGGGAAATAATCGATCTATGTACATATATTTATAGTATTAACGTAGCAGATGGACATTGGGCCTCTACTCAAGTACTCCCTCAATGCAAGAACACTTGTTCTATTAAACTGGCATTCCATAAGGCTCACCTTCCCAACACGATCGCTGAAGACAACACAGGTGCGTAAGCAAATGTGGTGAAGAAAGCTGGTAGTGCCTGGCTATCAAAAGATATAGCACCTAGGGTCTTAATGGCTTAAAAATAAAGAGGCCATTTAGCTGAGAAGCAATAAATCCCACATGGAAGAAGCACACTACCCTGTGTGATCATGAGATGTTGATGGGTTCAGGTATCAGGCATCAAAGAACAAAAATATTATTATCACTGTGAATGAGGGGCAGTGCAGAGTGGGGATCCAAAGCCCATCTGTAGGCAAGTGGAGATCCCCTCACAGAAGGGTCACAGGGAGGAGATGAGCAAGTCAAGGTGCTGTGTAGCAATGATGAAACATACAACTTTACTCTAGTTTCAATGCTTCCTCCTCCCCACTATCATCATCCCAATTCTACCTTACAAATCCAGCTAGACCAAAGGATGTATACTGGTACACACAGGAACTGGAAACAGAGGCAATCCAGGACAGATGACCCTCTCAGGACCAGTGGTGAGAGCGGCGAAACAGGGAGGGTGGAGGGACGGAGGGGTAGAAAGCAGGAACTGATCACAAGGATCTACATATAACCACCCCCTGGGGGACAGACAACAGAAATGTGGGTGAAGGAAGATGCTGGACAGTGTAAGACATGGCAAAATAATAATAATTTATAAATTTATCAAGGATTCATGAGGGAGAAGGGTTAGGAGGGAGGGGAAAAATGAGGAGCTGATACCAAGGGCTCAAGCAGAAAGAAATATTTTGAGAATGATGATGGCAAGAAATGTACAAATGTGCTTGACACAATGGATGTACGTATGGATTGTGATAAATGTTGTACGAGCCCTCAGTAAAATGATTAAAAAAATAAAAAGCAATGGATGGTAATTAAAATAGGAAAAATCCCACAAAGAATGGTGTCTTGCTAGGCACCCGGTTGAGTAGTACTGCCAATCCCATGGGTGTCAGGGTAGAACTGTGCTTCACAGGGTTTTCGATGGTGATTTTTCAGAAGTAGATCACCAGGTCTTTCTTTCAATATCCCTTTCAATGTGGGTGGACTCAAACTGCCAGCCTCGCAGTCGGCAGTGGGATGCGTCAACTGTGTGCACTTGCAGCTCATTTCCCTTTCCACTGGGCAGCACGGATCTTGGAAGCAACATCCACAGTCATATTTATCTGGTGGCCTGCTTCTTGTGTGGTTCTTCTTATATTCCAAATAGGTATTCTGAAAAGGTCCACTGCTGATAACAAGTTGATTCTGACTCACAACGACCATACAGGGCAGAGAACTACTTCTTTCGGTTTTTGAGGTGGAAAATCTTTACAGGAACAGACGGCTTCATCTCGCTCCCACAGACTGGCTGATGGGTTTGAACGACTGACCTAGATTTTAACAGCACCCAAACATAGCCACTAAGTACCACTAGGACTCCTTTAGACACATCCCTACCACTCAGCAGTGTGAGAAAGCTGATGCCTGATATACAACGAGTCGAAGTCTCTCTGTCTTGAGATTTAGTAACACAAAACCTAGGAGCATAGTCCATTACAACTGGTAGAGATGTGTGGAGCCTGAGCTGGAGCAGCAGGGCCTTAGCACGTCTACTTGGTGGCTCTCTGGAAGGATGGAAGTCAGACTACTGTTTTTAAGTTATCACTTGCTTAAGTGGGTGGCTGTGGATGTTGAAGGTGATAAGGAATCTGGGGAAAGTCTTGTGAAGTAGCAAGTCCACTAAGGTCTATCACAGCATTAAGAACAAAGGACTCTGGGTTTCTTACAGAGGCCACAGAAAGCCATTATGGTGTCCAGCAAAATACACAGCAGAAAAAAGTATCAAACCAAAGATAGCGGGTTACCATCTTATATTTCCTTTTATCAAAGGCAGCCTCACCAGGAAAATCAAGATGGACAGTTGGGAAAAAAAAGAAAAAGCTGAAATGATGCTTAAAGAGAAAGAACATTTGATAAATCCATTGTAGTGTCCACAATAGCAGTAAAAACTGCCACTGAAAGCGATCTGACTAAAATCTTATATTTGCCAAGGGAAGCCTCATCGAGAAAACAAAGATTACCAGCTGAGAGAAAGAGAAAGAAAGTTAAAATGATAGCTAAATTGGAGGAAAATTCAGCGACAAAGGGAAGAAGCATGGTTGTTGTGCTTTGCAATATGCATTGTAAATTACAGTGAAACTTTACGCTAAAATTTGGAAAAGAATGGGCGCTACGCAGGGGGAAAGGTCATGCTATTTCTCCTTCTGTAGAATGAGTGTAAGACACCGAGTTCAGCCAACAAGCAAGGATATCCCTGTAGCAATGAGCCCATCTGGTAACTAATCGACCTCAAGAATCATTCTCTTGTCAAATGAACCGGCAGTCATTGGAGAAATGGCAGATTCTGGGGTAAATGGCAGCAATGTACAAGGTAAATCTGGAGTATCTCAGGAACCACGTAATAAAACAACCAAAACAATGATGGTGCAGTGCAAAAACTTAGCAGATAGGTTGACCTGTCTGGCACAATTTGAACACCAGAAATCTAAGCACAGTAATGAATTATAAACCTTTGGTAATAAATCGGAAATTCTTTAATTCCATAACAACAGGTAAAAACCCACTGCCTTCAAGTTGATTCTGACTGTTCGTGTCCCTATGGGAAGAGTAAAACTGCTCCCCATGGTTTCTTGGTTTCTTTTTTTACCCTAGAGTTCTGAGAGCGTACATGTTTATGGGAGCAATAGCTTGATCTTTCCCCTACAGAGAAAGATGGATGTGAATTGCTGACTTGTGGTTAGCAGTATCACACCAATCTGCACCACCAGGGCTCCTTATACCAATATGTGACACACGCCAACCGATAGATGGCATCACCCTACTTTAATTAAAAAGGAAACAACAGAAAAGCACTAAGTCAAGGCATTTCTTTGAAACAGGGAAGAAGAGTCCCAAATAACCAGAAGCCTTGGGAATTTGGCAATACCAGACCAGCCCTACATGTACTTAAGGAAGTTTTCTAAATGGAAAGGAAAGAACATTAATCAAACACTCAAATGTACACAAAGGGGGAGGAAGGAGTCAGACAGAGATCTCAGAAAATAAGTACATATTACGACTACTGGATGTAGGGTGTTCATTACTGTCACTGGAGGTTCACCAACAGAAAAAGGAGAGGGAACAGTAAACCAGGAATACTTAATATTTCACATTCATTGTTGATTGCATGCTAAATGTTACTGTAATTGCATGTTGTATAGTATAATATTTGTAGTAACCACTAAGAGAATATGTAAAGAGGAATTAAAGCTCATAACAAAAGATGCTAAATACAAAAAATAACAGGAAAATTGATAAAAAGAGAAACCAGATAAAAGAAACTCAAAACCCAATTAGCTAAAAGAATGAAGAAAATGTAAATAGCCAAAATATTTACGCAAAAGGCAGAGTGATAGACTGGATAAAAAACATGATTCATCTTTTGTTACCTACACAAAACACACATTCACATTAGGACACAAACTGACTGAAAATAAAGGATGGAAAAAATGTTCCGTGCAACCAGCACCCAAAAAAAGGAGTGTGGTCATACTGATAAAGGCTATTACATAATAAAAGGGCTAATACTTCAAGAAGATACAACAATTATTAGCATATATTCACCTAACCTGTCCAAAAACATGACACAAACACTAATATCAAAGAAAAAAATTACAGTGCCGCTATTAATATTTGTAGATTTGAAACCTTCAATTTCAGTTCTCAACAGAACATTTAAAAAGTGAATCAATAAGGACATTAAGAACATAAAGAAAATCATAAGCCAATTTAACTTAGAACACTCCATCCATCATCAGCAGACATTTTCACAGGATAATTTTTCCAGAACCAACTACAGATTAGGCCACAAATCTCAAGTTTTAAAACATTAAAATCATACAAAGCATACTTTCTGACCATAATGGTATGAAGTAAGAAATCAATCACAGGAAGAATAAAAATGAATAATTATTATTATACCAAAATTAAATATTGTACGACTAGAAAACAATTTCTCTATGTAAGAAATTAAAAGTGAAATAAAAATATACTTGGTATCAAATATAAAGGAAAGCACAACATACCAAATCCTTTGTGACACAGCACAAACCATTCTCAGAGGGAAATTCATAGCAATACATGCCCATATTTAAAAAGATGGATGAAAATCAATTGTTTAAATGAAAACTTGAACAAAAAGGAAAGGAAGAGCAAGAGGCCAAAGATACTAGCTGAAATGAATAATAAATACCAGTGAGAAAGAAATGAAATAGAATACAGTTAAACAACAGAAAAAAATCAATCAAACCAGAAGTTGGTTCTTTGAAAAGAATCACTGAAACAAACTACTGGATATACTGGGGGGGGGGGGGGGGAAGGGCAAATAATCAAAAGAAATGAATCTGGAGACAACACAACATATTCATTGAATAAAGAATCATAACACTATGAAAAAGAACTGCAACAGATTTGAAAATGCTGATGAATGGGACAAATTCCTGAAAATATACGACATACCTAAACTAATATGAATAGAAATAGGTTTAAGCAGAGTAATTATGAAATAAGCAATTCAGAATGTGATTAACCCCCTGCTCCACCCCTTCAAAAAAGACCAAAAATATATATAAAAAGAAAAGTCAATGGCAAGATGGCTTCACTGGGATATTTCATAAAAAATTCAGAAGTGCTGACACCAGTTCTATAGAAACTTTTAAAAACATTAAAGAAAGGGGACTAGAACATGTCCAACTGAACACATACACACAGGTAGATCCTTATGTAACAACCAGGATAGACTAGGCCCTAAGAAAAGACAGGTGGCCTGTGATCTCAGACAATGGCTTGAAAGTGAAGTAAAAGGAGGCTTCCATATATCAGAGACTGTGGGAGCAAGCAGAGAAGGGAAGGAAAGAGCAGGTCCACTGAAGAGGCGCCCAGTGGTCTCCTGCTACCCATCTGTAGCTCCATTCTGCACTGCTGGCTACAGCAACCCAGCTCCACTCCTCAAAGACTATCATTGTGAGCAGGGTCCAAAGCTTCACGTGTAATAAGCACGCAGGTCCCATGTGGCTTCCAGGTCTCCAAGCAAGCTGGCCTGCACAGTTCCCGGAGCATAGGTCCCAAAGGACCAGCCTAGGCTATCCCAAGGACAAACTTGGCACCATGATGGTTTTCCTGAAGATTGCCTGTGCTTTGACGGACTATGTTAAGAAGCTCTTGGCCTTAGGGAAGAATACACTCAAGTACAGTGTTCCTCCCCCTCCCAACTTTTCTTAGTACAGCCTTTTACTGCCCAAAGCCTTTTTTCCCTCCCCCGTCCCCCTTCTATCATTCATTTCTGGCACTACTCAACAAAGTCATCGACTCCCACAAAATCTAGCAGCCCTCCCAACCGTAATACCCGGCCACGATGCTGCAGTGGCAGCAGTCACTCCTGATTCATCAGAAGAAGGATTAACAAATGAACAACACTCAGATCTCAAGGAATTTTCTTAAAAAGAACAGGCTCTGAAACTATCATAAATTGAATTCAGAAAAATGTTGTCATGTACTTTCAACAAAGAGTTTGCGAGAACAATGGTCAGAATAGAAAAGCTAGATATCTTCAACAAAAACCTCTAAAAAGAAATGCAGAAAATATTAAGATAAGAGAATTAGGCAACAATTTAGAAGAACAGAGTAAGAGAATTGAAGAAATGGAAAGCTGAATTGGTGAGTTTGAAGGCATATCTCTTAACTCCAATTTATGAGTGATACAATCAGCTAAAAGAACAAAAGAATCTGAAGAAAACATAAGAATTAAGTGGGATTCTATCCATATAAGAAATTCCGGAATAATACTTCCTTAACAGAACAGAGGAGGAGAAAATAATTCTCCAGGAAGCAGAGAGAACCCAAAACACCACAGATCCCAAAAGAAAACACTGGAACATATTGTCGTTGAAATTTCCAAGACAGAAACAATTAGCAGGCTGAGAACAGCTTGGAAAAATTGTTTTAATTCATTTACAAAAACACTTTTATTGGCATATGACTCACATGTCATACAATAGCTCAATTATATTAAGATAAATTGTAATAATCATTATCACCACAATCAATTTTAGAACATTTTTCTTTATTGTATTCATGTTATTTCCCCCAACCTCCCCTGCCATAGCCCCCAAAACCATTGTCTATATAGATTTAGTTATCCTGGATTTCATATACAGAAAAATGTATTTTTAAAAGCCTAACAACAATAACAAAGAAAACAGATTTTAAAAAGCTCTAGAAAAGAAAGCAGAGGTTAAAAGAACTGGAATATATTTAAAATGAGTCAAAAGGGAGATGTATAAATTTTAACTTAAATACATCTGCAATAACCAATTTTACAATGCTATCTGTCTGATAACAGGGCTGTTCACATCCCATGGCTCTGGTCAGAGAGGATTCCCCAGAGCTTGCAAATGCTATCCACAACCTTAAAACCAGGTGTTCATAATTGAAGCTGATATCATTCCCTCCTTCAGATTTGAATTTCATGAGTTAAAATCCTAGGATCTTACAGGCTGGTGTGCTTCTTCCACATGGACTTAGTTGATCCCTCACTTAGATGGCTGTTTAAGACCAGCTTTTAAGACCCCAGAGGCTATTTTTTTCTGATAGGTGGGCACTATCTAGTTTCTTCATTACACTTTCCTATAGCATTCATGTCTTGAGTGATTTCTTCATGAGGACGAGCATCAAATAGGGCCATTTCATAAGAACTAATTGTACTTAGATTGAGGCTAGAATTAAGTGCAAGCGCAAAATCCATTCACATATTTATGGTTCATCTGGCTCTGGTTCACCTCAGAGATATAATTGTTATTTTCTGTTAGAGAACATTATCAATCATCCCCTTGGGCATAAGGCAATTTTATTGATAGTGTAGTTAATTTAGCCAATGGTATAGAATTTAAAACAAAAATATGTCTTGTAAATTTAAATTTTATGTTTTCTTCCCATTGTCTCTCTTTTGTTGCCTTTAATAGATATTTTTATTAATTTATTTCTATTACCATCCTTTTTGTCTTTTTTCTCATATTTTTCTGTGTTACCAATGTTCTTAGGAACCAAGACACCGCTCCTCTATCTGTCTCTAGGTGGGTCCGCCCACATGCAGATACACCCACATGTGAGTACCGTGAGTGAACATTGTTACCCATGCTGCACCATGCTTTAAGACAAAATTTCATTTATTTGTCAACAGAAATAAATATTTCAAGCAAACCAAACTGTAAACCAATATCCCTTATGAATATAGGGGCAAAATCTCAAAATCCTGGCCAACAGAATCCAACAATCTATCAAAAAGCTAAGCAAAAGAACCACAGCAGGTGAGATTGGTTCCAGGGATGCAAAGATGGTTTGAAATGAGAAAAATAATGAATGTGATCTACCATATAAAAAAGAAAAACAACCACATGAGCATTTCAATTGATTCAGAAAAGGTATTTGATAATATCTAACAGCCATTCTAGATACAAATACTAAAAAATAGGAATCGAAGGGAAATTCTCAATGAAATCAGGGACATATCTGAAAAACCAACTGCCAGCATCTTACTCAATAGGGAGAAACTGAAATTTTTTAAAATCTGGATGAGAAAGGCCAATCAGCTGCAGACAGACATGGACAATGGCCAAAGCCACCAAAGGAAATGGCCCGATGGAAAAATGTCCTAGACAACAAATGGTATGGCCCTGACCCCATATTAATCAGGTCCAGGGGAGCAATTTGTGTTTTTCCACAGAAAGAAGAAAACCCCATCTGGGTGCCAGAGAGACTGGTGAGATTAATTAAGGAGGATGAAGATCGTGCGAACAGGAAGAATGAAGAAGACGATGATCAACCTAATAATGTTGCTGATACTGATGGTAATATGGACCCCAATAGTTAAAGGAGTTTTTTTATGGGCCATAGCTAAAACTTGGCCTGTACCTATTCCCATACACTCGAATGCGTCAATATTACCCTTATTCTTATCAACGCAATGTGATTTGGGAATACCATGTATTACGCCTAGAGGGGAGCCTCATAAAGTATATAATGCAAGCAATTTTACATTGGCATATAGTTTGTGTTTTACCACCATCAATACTAGTGCACCTTGTATATATGTAAGAAATGGATCTTTAGTCAATTGGGTGGATCCTTCTGGAGACTCTACATTTAATAATATTATATCCACCCTTATGAAAGTTGCACAAGGTGCTACAGGTGGAAGTGGCACCTCTGAGAAAGGAAAACGTGTAAATACAACAACACTTATGGTGATTCGTGAAGGATCCAGGCCCCCTGGGCCCATTAATGGATCAGTAGTGCCACCTAATGTGACCAGACGTGTCATATTACCTAGTTGCTCACCTGAAAAAGTTTTCCGCCTACTTTTACTCAATGTCAGTCTCCAAATTATTGGAGCAACCCTATTATACCAGGTTTCGATATGACTCCGACTTTAGGTAAAGCAAAATGGAATAGTAATACTAATACCACTGGTCCTGATAATACCTGGCCATGGTATGAATGGATGGTATATAAACAACGTGGAGCATCTACGATAGTAACTCCTTTTGCAAAAATGTTTGGAATTAATGATACTTTATACAATGTCACTGGTGTATACAATACCACTACAAAGAGGCTGAAAGTAAATACTATGGTTAATATATCAAGAGTGCAATTTCAGCCATCACCTGTTTGTGTCCAGCCCCCATTTTTCTTTCTGTTAACATTCAACTTTAGTCATGCAAATGATACATTTTGGGAAGCTTCATGTAATAGCTTTAGCAGTCAGTGTTGGCTTGCTGAATGTTGGAATGGCTCTGAGCCATTTGCCTTGATAGTAAAGATTCCCACTATGATACCTGTACCGGTTGAAGCAGATCCCAATACTTTTCCTATTGCTACACTTTATAGATATAAAAGAGATTTTGGCATTACCGCAGCAATTATTACAGCTATTACTATCTCAGCTGCAGCAGCGGTTACAGCAGGATTGGCTATGTCTAATCAAGTAATGACAGCAAATGTCATTAGCAATATTACGCAATCTACATCAGAAGCTTTATCTACAGTCCATATGTTGGATGCTCGATTAATGTCTGGTTTACTGTTAGTGAACCAGAGAGTTGATTTATTACAACACCAAGTGGATACTCTTACGAGCATGGTGCAATTAAGTTGAGTTTCTTCAACACCTAATTTGTGCATAACACCTTTAAAATTCTTGAATGAGTCTTCTTTTAGCAGCAAGAATATATCCCAGTATCTTACAGGACAATGGACAGCTGAGCTGGAAGAACTTCAAGAACAACTCCGGATGCAGATTACGACTCTTAATGGCACAAGAATGAAACCCATAACTGTTGGAGATTTTACTTCTTGGCTTTCTACTGCCTTTTCCTACTTTAAAGAGTGGGTGGGGGTGTTTACATTTGCTGCAATAATGTGCTGTGGAGGAGTGTTGTGGCTATGGTTACTCTGCAAGCTTAAAGCCCAGCAAAAACGTGACAAAGTCATCATCACGCAGGCGCTCTTAGCGATTGAGCGCGGTGGTTCCCATGATCTTTGGCTTTCTTTGTTAAGAGAAAACTAACCCCCATAAGTTGTCAGCTCCTGCACCCCAAGGGAATTGTCCCATTGCACTGGGAAGAGTGACAGAAATTGGATCTTGGTCAGCCCTTGCACCATGTGGAGCTTTGCTCATTGCACACATTAGGGTGACCAGATTTGGGTTTTTATATCCATCTTGATCTCCTGGGGCTGCTGGAGGCTCCGGGATGGATCGATGGACTTTATATCCATCTTGATCTTTTGGAGCTGCTGGAGGCTCTGGAATTGATCGATGGATTAGGCTTAAAATAAAAAAGAAAGGAGGAGATGTGGGAAGCCATAGCTCTCGCGAGATGTGGGAAGCCACAGCTCTCGTGATGTGGGTAGCCGCAGCTCTCGCCGCCATTACTAGATGGCGCCGGGCAGTCAGGGCGGTGGTCCAACTAAGTGATAAACAACCACTTAGCGCATGCGCGATGCTGAGATGACGTAGTCATAACTCCACCCTGGAGTATGCAAACGAAGGTTCTGGCGAACTCACCAATCAATGCATGAGGTTTTGGCAAATGCACCAATCAGGGCACAGCACGTCCCCATAGAGCATATATAAGCAGCAGTAGTTTGGGGTTTCGGGGTCTTTTACCGCATTATGAAAAATTAAATGCTTGTGGAAGAATCCTGTTGTGGTGCGTCTTTTCTTGCTGGCGAGACCTGGCGCGCGACAATCATGATTTTGAGTTTTGCCCCACATTTCCCTTCTACTCTAATCAAGCCCTTCTAATGTGATCTCTTTCATAGCAGTCGATAGTGAGAGCTAGGCACCATCTAGTTCTTCTGGTCTCCAGTGGTGGAGGGTGATCGTTGCTTGAGTCACTAGTCATTGATTCATTGTGCCCAATCAGTTCTCCTCTTCTGCTGTCCTCTGGATGGGGAGAGACCAACTCTTGCCCCTTTCCTGATTGCTCAGGAACTTTGAAAATCCCAGAGACGATGGTCCTGATCCCCCAGCCTCAACAACTCATTCCCTCACAGTTTTTGCATGTCTCAGAGATTTTTTTCCACCCCCACCCCGTTTTATGACATTGGTCCCTGTATGCTCCACCATATACCTGGATCTATTTAACAACCTAGGTCAATACATTCTATAAACTTTTCAATGGCCGAGGATTCTGAAGAAGATTGCCAGGCTTCTCTTTCACAGCTCCTCTAAGTGGGTTGGGCATGACAACTTTTCCCTTAATAGCAGAGCTCATTAACTGTTTACACCCCTAGATACTTCTTACTCTTAGAAAACTCACTGCCATCGAATCCATGCTGACTCACAGCCAACTTATAGGGCAGCGTAGAACTGCCCCTGTGAGTGTCTGAGACTCGAACTCTTTATGGGAGCAGAATGCCTTATCTTTCTCCCACAAAGCAGCTGGTAGTTTCAAACTGCTGATATAGCAATTAGCAGCCCAACTTGTAGCCACTAGGCCACAAAGGCTCTTTTTCTTCTTAGCAAAGAGAGGGAAAATAAGCAAACGGAACATTCCCCTGGTGCTTCCCGTGGATGCTGCGATGGGAGCTGGATCCTGAAGGCCCGGATTGGCTGAAGCTCCATTTACACAGGAACACATGCCTCCCTTGTTAGTATTTGCATTGGGCAAGCCATTTCCTGCGCTGACATTTTGCATCTAGTTAAATGCCAGCAACTCCAGAGAGACATAGCTTTTACCTGTGGCTCTGCCCTTCTGGACAAGCCTTTGGTGCTCGATGGGGCTACTTTCAGTCTATGATCTTACATGTCCTTTTGGATCCCTTCGTCTCTTGTTTTTGTTTTGATTAACACAAACTGGATGAACAGCTTCAGGCTTAATATAATCGCTGCTGAATATTTCATTGGGAAATGTTGTTAAGAAGGCAGTTGGCATCCATGATCTAAGTGTATGCATAGAGATTTCTTTTCAGATGGTAAAGTGGCTTTGAATAATTATTGTTATTATTAGTGAATTAAAGATAAATGTGCCTCAAAATGTGAACATTAGGTGTGTGTGTGTGTGTGTGTGTGCATGTTTTAAAGAGCACATGGCTTGGTGATAGAGAGGGCGAAGCACTGATGAGGAGCACATGAAAGTGTTCAGAGAGATGACAAAGGGTAGTGATGAAAAAAAAACAGATTCCAACCTCAAATCCTCTGCTCCCTGCCTCAGAGGGAGGTCGCAACAAGGAGCAGAAAAGCCAAGGGCATTTCCTGCCCTCTCACAGCTGGCAAGCGCCACAGAAGGCACAGGGTTTTAATGCCGAGGCTTTGCTGCTGTGAGGCAGGGAGGGGGGGCTTGCCATAGTTTCCACACGCTGACATCACAAACATACCGCAAGTGGGTGCCTTTAACACACCAAAGTCAATGTTCTCACAGCACCGGAGGCTGACAGCATCATGCCAGTGCACCAGCTTGATGGGCACGCTCTCTTTGTCCATCCCTGGGGGCTGAGGGCTGGTGGGCGGTATTCTTGTTTTGGCTTCAATAACCTCCATGGTTGGTGGTCCTTGGAGCTCTCTGCATGGCAGCTGCCTTCTTCCTTTGGAGTTGGTTTGCTTCAGTGTTGAATTGAATCCTTTTGTATCAGTCAAGTCATTGGTGTAAGGTACAGCCTCTTTAAGTCAAAAAGAAAATCTCTGCCCAGGTGGGATTACATCCACAGTAAAAAATCCCACTCCTGTAGAGCTCACTCCAGCTCATCATGGCCCTCTCCAGGGGGGTTCCATGGCTGGGCCTCTTTATGGAAGCACACAGCCACAGTTTTTCTCCAGAGAAACAGCTAGTGGGTTCTGAACTACTGACCTTGTTGTGAATAGCCCCCTTCTTAACGTGTGCGCCAGAAGCCCTGCTCTGCGGTTTGATGAGCAGCCCTTCTGGCCATTGCTAAGGGCTACATGGCAAAGCCATTTGGTACAAGCAACGTTGTCATCAGCAAAGAATGAGTTTAGCTGGCCTCAGTAGGATACTCAGCCGGGAAGTGATAAACTGCTTGGCTTGGGTTTTATGCAGGAGAACCATGGGAGTTGAGATGTGCAGTCTCTTGATTTGAACCCAGACACTCTATCTCCCAGCCTGAACTCTCACCATCATACTCAACTTTTGGGGGTCAAATGTTTGACTCACCTGAGAGATGTGCAGGTGAAAGCGTGCCCCAGGAACATCTCCCTCTCATCCCTGTCTTCTCAGAGAGTTCTCCAGATAAGGATTGGTGGTTCATGTGAAGGGACATATTGTAGCATTTCCCTTGCACTCCTCAAAGGCAAGAAAATGACCCACAGCACCTCGAGTTGCCAGCAGTGTCAAAGGGGATGTGCTCCTTGAGACTCAAGCTGAGTCCCCAGGAGACGAGCTCTCAACTGTGGAATTAGCGCTTTTGAAAAGGGGCAAATCTTCCAGCAGTTCTCTCTTCAGAGGCCTGGCCGTACGCTCTGCAGACTTGTGGGCACGCTCACTCTGGTGAACCCAAATTCTTGGGAGAGGCTGATCTGTCCCTAGAAAACTGGCCACATGCAAAAGCATAGAGACCAATATCTGCCTCCTGCTGGAAGGATCTGGAAGGAGAAGGGTGGCTGGAGTCCTCTAGGAGGGAAGTTGAGAGCCAGGAGAGGCAGCAAAGCCACAGTTCCAGCAGGTGGTGTCCTAAGGCTAAGGGAGCTTGCCAAGGATCAAGTGAGTCCTGGAGGTGTCTGCAGCCCATCTTGCTGAGGGCCTCCATTTATTTCATATATCTATGGATAATGGGAAGGGCCCCCAAGGCCCGCTGGCTGACCTCATATGATACGCCGTGAACTATCCACCTTGGCATCCTCCAAAGTCTCTGAAAGCTGCAGCCCCTCCCACCCACTGGCAGCCTTCTTGGATAGGATCTCCTCCACACTGCTGCAACCATGGGCTCACACACAAGGACCATTGTGAGGACGGTGCAGGACCAGGTGGTGCTTCAATCTCTTGTGTGTACTTTTGCTATGAGTCAGGAGCTCACTCAATGGTATCTAACAAGTTATTGTGAGATGACATAAGAGGACTTCGTGGAGGCCCTTCCAAGAGAGGGTTGGAACATAGCATGGTAAGAGGCCTGGTCAGGAATGTGCTCATTGTGCTCATTGTTTCCATCCTCTTCTCCCGGAAGCCAATGCTCTAGGGAGGAAAGGCAGGCCCAGAGACAGGGAAGGGCTAGGGAAGAGGGAGCGATAGGAGAGCAATAGAAAAGACAGGTTACTCTCCCTCATTCCCAGTATAGCTCCTCAAACCTCAGGTAAAGCCTCTGATTCTGAGGCTGAGGCTTATAATAGGATCAGACTGAACATTTAATCCCTCAAGCTGCCTGGAAAGTGTGGGAGCTGATTAAGATGGCAAGAGATGAAGAAGGAAGGAATCTACTGGTTACAGATGTGAAAGCACCTGTTAGTGAAGCCTTCTCAGTTTCTTATTGCCTTATCAATGTCATCAGTCCACTTAATGTACTCACTTTCCAAACGCCTATTAACCAATTGTACATACCTTGAGTTCTTTCTAGGAGGCAATAATAATATTCTAATTTCTGAGTTGAGGCCACAGAAGTTTGGACAACTTCTGGTTGTTGTTGTTGCTGGCAGGTGCTCATCAAGTTGGTTCCAACTCATAGCAACCCCTGTGAATACCGGAAGGGAGCATGGCCCCGTCCTGTGTCCCCCTCTCTGAAGGGCACTTGCCTCAAATTTTTAAATTCAAAGCTTCTTGTTTTGTCAAATGAAATCATTTCTTCAGTCAATCTCAGAAATCTTTATGTAAAAACGTTGGAAACGCCTTTCACTCAAGGTCTAGGGAGGCTGAGTAAGGTGGGAGGGGCTCCAGGACAGATGGTGGGAATCACTCCTGCAGGTGGGTGGTAGGTTGGCGAGGCCAGTCTCACTTGCCTCCCTGGTGACTGACCTCAACCAGCAATGTGCAGCTGGACACATGGCATGAAGTGACCTCTGGTCTTCGTGGCGGTGGATGCTTGTAGACCGTCAGGTATGGGAGACCCATGAGAAAATAGGTTACTTTTCTCTTTCTCTCCAAGTTTCTCTGTGATCTCTTTATGCTGCCTGAGCCCGCATGCATGCTGACAAAGGCAGACATGTGCACACACATGGCAAAGTAAATAGAGACGCCCACATTCACAGACATATTCATCCACGTGCAAATAGGCACATATGTGCACATGCATGCCAAAGCAGACACAGACATCCATGAATGCACATGTATTCGTGAAAGTTGATTTTCATGGGGAAAAAGATCAGATCTATCACTGTCAAGTCCACTCCAACTCAAAGCAACTGTAGAACACAGAGGAGAACTGCCCCATTGGGTTTCCAAAGCTGTCATCTTGTCAGACACAGTCAGCCACCACTTTCTCCTGCAGAGCAGCTAGGGTTTTCCAACTGCCGACCTTTCACTTAGCAGCCGAGCACTTGCTGATTTTCATAGGAGTCTGGAAATCAGTTTCATTGCCTGCTAGTCACACCTCCTCTGTGAGTTAGCACAGCCTGGTAAGCTTGGAAGGAGAAAAATCTTCCTTCCCGAGGTAGTTGAGTGGTTTTCCCCTGAGGAAATGGTTCAGAAAAAGATTTCCTTCAAGAAATCAGAACACTCTTGAAGAGAAATTTCCTGCCAAAACATTTGTTTGCTTGACACTGAGACAAGTGAAGCAGCCCCCTGACTTCCCCCTTGGGTCCTCTTTCTCATCATGACTGCTCTGCTCAGCTACAAGGCTCCAGGTCCTGGGAGCAAGGGTGCCCTTCTATTTGGAACCTCACAGGGCTACACTGTGAGTCAGGGAAAGACCTGGAAACTTGAGCATCCTGAAACGAGGCCTGCATAGCAATATCATCTGTCATCAGGCTCATCATTTCTCTCATTTTTTGTAAGATCATTGAGCCCTTGGAGCCCTGAGAAGTTCTCTCAGAGGAAGCCATCCTCCTCCCATGAATCCAAGAGGGACTGCTTAAAGATTGTTGTCTTCTACTTACAGGAATACCAGCAACCAATTGCCATTGAGTCAACTCGGACTCATGGAGAGCCCAAGTGTGTTAGAGAAGTCCGGTCCCTAGAATTTTCCATGGCTGGGGTGGGTTTTTTTCCAGAGGCATATCACCAGGCCCTTCTTGGAAGGCACCTCTGGGTGAACTCAAACCTTTAACCCGTAGTTCGCAGCCTAGCTCATGAACAATACCATCCAAGGACGGTACAGTTACTTGCTAATGGTCACCTGCAGTAGATGAACCGAGGTCAAGTAACTGCCTGAGAAACATCAACCAGTGGAAAGCAGAGTGAACCCCAGGGTTCTTGGGAAGAGGGCCAGAGAGAGAAAAAGGAGAAAACAGCTTTCTCGGGACATCAGAAAGGAAAGGACTCCACTTTGTGGATGCCATAGAACAATCCCAAGCCAAGCATGGGTGAGAAACAGACCCCACCCAAACCCAGCGGGCTGGATTCTGTCGCCAAGTGTTGAACACCAGACATGGATATGACAGAGCCCCTAGTCGTCCGTGGAAAGAAACTGTTTGCCCATTGTCTGGTAGTTTTGTAGCATTTGAACAACCAGGCCTCTGCTGCCTCTTCTGGCCTGAAATATAATTGCAGCCATAACCGCCCAGCGTTTCAATGGGTAGAACTCCCTGGGGAGGGCTAACTACCCAAATCATTTGGGAGATCCTTTTAGGATTGTCCAGGAGATCTTTCTTTGGCTGTGTCTATAATATGAATGATGGTGTCTTTGTTTTAAAAAAAGAAACTTTTTATTGTAAGGTGGGTTAAGGTTTACAGAGAAAATCAGCTTTGCACGTAACAATTTATACACGTTTTGTTATGTGACATTGATGACAATCTCCTGCAATGTAATATCACTCATGCCATTGAAACTCTGCTTCCTGTTTTCATTCACCCTTCTCCCCTAACCTTGCCTGCCTTTTGAATTTGGCCTTGGGCAAATACTGCCTATTTGCTTTTGAATGGTTGATGGTTCTGAGGAATGTGTGCTCCTCAGTGCTATGATTCATTTTGGTGTAGTTGTTCTTATCAGGTGCCATTGAGCCAGTTGCAACCCACATTGACCCTATGCCAAACAGACAGAAACACTACCTAGCCCTGAATAATTCTCCTAATTGTTCCCAAGCTTGAGCCCCTTGTTTCAGTCACTGTCAATCCATCTCCTTAAGGGGCTTCCTCTTTCACTGTCCCTCTACTTCACCTGGCATGATGTCCTTCTCCAGGGACTAGTCTCTCTTAATAACATGACCAAAGTATGTGAGAGGAAGTCTCACCATCCTTGCCTTTAAGGAGCCCTCTGACCATACTTCTTCTAAGACAGATCTGTTTGTTCCCTTGGCAGTCCATGTTATTTTAATATTCTTCACCAGCACCACAATTCAGACATATCAATTCTTCTTCAGCCTTCCTTATTCAATGTCTGATTTTCACATACTTATGAGGCAATTTAAATTACTATGGCTTGGGTAAGGTGCACCTTAGTCCTCAAAGTAACATCCTTGCTTTTTAGCACTCTACAGACGTATTGTGCACCAAATGTATCCATATGGAATGCGTCATTTGATCTCATGATTGCAGCTTCCAAGAGCATTGATTATAGACCTCATCAAGACAAAAAATCCGTGACAACTTCAACAAATAACAACAAGTAAAAAAAACAACAAACTTCTCCATTTATCATGGTACCTATTGATCAAGTTGTGAGGATGTGTGTCTTCTTAACATTGAGTTGTAAACCATACTGAGGGCTGCAATCTTTTCTCATAAGGTTCACTTTATAAACCTGTCTATTTTTCAGGGGGTTGAATTCTGTTCCAGACCTGAAGGGTGATGAAGGACCATAGTAGTGGGGTTCTCACTAGTCTATCTAACCAATAAACCTCATCTTTTATCATTATTATTATTACTATTGGTAGTAGTAGTATGACTTTCAGTTTTCTTACACATTACTCCCCACTCTATCTAGGACCATGTACCATGATCCCTTTCAGAGCAGCTGTTTGTCATAGGCAGGCACCATTTAGTTCTTCTGACCTTAGCATCATAGAGGCTGAGGTACGCATAGTCCATTACTGATTTGGACTAATTGTTGCCAGGCATCTTGAGCTTCTTCAATGGTATTCGCTCCAGACAGGGTGCAATAGTTTATTGTGCCAGCCTGGCCGATAAACACAAGTAGGAATAATCGAAGGGCAGAGGGATAAATGGCTTCGTGAGCCTCGCCTTGCTTGTTCTATGCCTCAATTTAAAGGGGTACACTACCTGTGGGATGCCTAGCTTGTGGACTCTGTCGCTGTAAGTTGAGGTCCATTTAATACCACAGGATTGGAATGTTCGTCTCTGGAGCTGGGGACCGACAGTTGGTGACAGTTGGTGACTTGCCTTGCTGTTTGCTGCCTGGGTATATATAGCCCAGCTCTCTCTACAGAAAGGGACTGGCAACTGGCGGCTCTCAAGCCTTAAAGGACTGCTAGTGTCTCACTGTTTTATAATTTAACTGTTAGTTTCTTGTGTTATCTATCTGTATATAATTTAGTGGTTCATTTCTTGTATTGCATATCTAGCTTTATAAATATATTTATATATAATTACTAGCAATATGGTTTTGTCTCTCTAGAGAACCCTGTCCAACACATAGGGTGAGACCAAGAACCGACTTTTAGTTTGCTACTCACTAGGTTTTGAAGACCCCAGTCACTTCCCTGATGGATACAGAACATTGTCTTTGTGAGCTAGTTTGTACCAATTGATCTTGAGGTCTCTCAGAGCTATGTTCCTGATCCCCGATATTTAGGACACGCTCCCTCAAGGAGTTTTGTTCTAGC
Source organism: Tenrec ecaudatus (assembly GCF_050624435.1). Classification (NCBI taxonomy): domain Eukaryota; kingdom Metazoa; phylum Chordata; class Mammalia; order Afrosoricida; family Tenrecidae; genus Tenrec; species Tenrec ecaudatus. The sequence continues at coordinate 264,140 of NW_027459375.1, read as the reverse complement.
TAAGACATTTCCTAACTATGCCTCCTGGATGCACTATTATATTCATGGTCATACTTGTAGTATATGCTAATATGTATATAGAACTATTCTCTGGCAAACCTATATTTATTCATGGGGCTATTCCCATTCCCCTTCCCACAACTGCTCAGATTTTGTGGTTTTTCTATCTATCTATTTATCTCTCTAGCTATCCTTGTATGTTATTGTTATTATTGGAGTATTTATCTCTGTTGCCTTTAATGCTTGTAGTCTACTGAGAAAGGATAGTGTTTTGATGTTCCAAATGTTTCCCCATTTTCTGGGTTACATGACACAAACCAATAGAAGAAGAGAAAAGAAAAAAATTTAACCCAAGTAATAACACCAACAATAAAACCAATTTAGTCTTTTGGTTAAGAATTAGTCAGACTTTCCCACTCCTAGGCTAACCCTTGAAAGAAAATGAATGAGATAAAAGACCATAGGGAGGAAGAAAGGAGAGTGGGAGGCAAGGGAATAAAGAAAGAAGGTGGCAGGGTTGTGTGAACAATTAATGTGGACCTTCTTTGATGTGTATTAAAAATAATATTGACTGGTTTTTTCAATACTCACCAAAAATTATTTATATCAATCAAGAAAACCTCACTACCCTGGAATCAATTCTGACATATAGCAACCCTTTGGACAGAGTATAGAACTGCCCCTGTGGGTTTCCAAGGCTGTAAATCTTTACAGGAGTAGAAAATCTCATCTTTCTCCTGTGGAGTGGGGGTGGGGGGAGTTTCGAACTTCTGATGTTGCAGTTAGAAGTCCAACTCATAATCTACCTCACCAACAGGGCTCCTCCTTTCATCATTAATCTAGACTGTTTGACCTTCTTGGCTTACTGGGTTTGGTTTTCTCGCTTTGGAAGACATGGTACCAAAATACACACCATTTGCAAGCCCCCCAAAAAATCAAAAGTAAGCAAAACAAAACAGGAAAAACTAGCAACCCAATCCAAACTAACTAAACTATTTAGCCATATAGATAAAGGATACTTGTAGCCAACCTCTGTTTTGGGGGCAATAGGGATGGATGGGGACTGTGGTTAACAGGCACGTGTCAGCTCATCCACAGGGGACATTCAAATTCTAGCTCCAAACTGTTGTTGCCTTGGGGAAATGCAAGCATTTTAAGGCCTGATTTTCTGTTTGTAACTGAGATGCTGAGAATATAAAATTCGATGTGAAATCGTCAACTTTTCAAATATTGGATCACATTAGTTAAAACCACTTTTCAGGCTGCTCATCATCATACTAGCACATCATTAGGCTAAAATCATATCAAAGACGTCTGGTTTGTCCCCTGTGCCCTTTAAGGACAACTGAAACATAAGGACGGGAATGGGACATTCATTCTTCCTCTAGACCCTCACCCTTTGCCTCCATCGGCTGGCGTTCATAGAAGAGGCAGACAGTTTTGTTCAACTTCAGCATAATCAGAGTCCTGAGAGTTAAACACAATACATATATAATTTCATACTAGTCGTTTTAATATTAGCCCAAACAAAACCAACAAAAACCCAACCCATTGCTGTTATGTTGGTTCTGGTTCCCGAGGACCCCCTGGGTGCCAGGGAGAAACTACACATCACAGGATTCTCAAGCCTGTGGGCTTCTAGAAGCAGGCCATTAGTTATTTCTTCTGAGGGGTGCAGCTGCCCACCTCTTGATACGTTGAGTCCTTAACCATTTGTGCCACCCAGGGTCTCCCAGTCTTCGTATGTGACCCCCAAATTCCTTGACAGGCTACCTATAGGAAGGTAGAGTCTATGCCCTTTCCCCTTAAATTGGGATGTTTCATGACCTCTGTGACCAATAGATTATGGAGAAGATGACATTGTGACATCTAGTTTGGGCAACCCCCTTCCCTCCCACAAAGTGCTTCACAGCTTCTGAAAAATCCCTTCAAAGACTTCTTCTTGAGTGCTCACCCTTAGAATGTCCAGCCTCCACGTGCTACCTCTCAGGACACTTCTCAGAACCCGGACACTATGCTGAAAGAAGCCTGAGCTGCCTGGAAAGGCCACGTGGAGACACTCCAACCAACAACCCAGCTAAGCACCCAGCTAACGGCCAGCTTCAGCTGCCAGCCCTCTGAGTGCCCCAGCTCCCATGAGACTGCCAACTCATGGGAGACTCCAAGCACGACCCAGTGGCCTCCCAGCAACCGCACGATGATGGTCCTTGTTTGAAGCCACTGCGTTTGGGGAGGGGGTGTTTCTTGCCCAGCCACAGGGATGAGAACCTGTATCTCAACATCATGCAGGTGGGTGAGGGGGCCGTCTCTCGAGCAAGGCAGCTTCCCTTCTTGTCAACTCCTGGGGATTTTTGTTGTTCTTGCCACTGCTGCCCCAATTCCCCAGGAGCTAGAGGAAGGCAGGCAGCAGGCCTCAGGTGGCCAGGAGGCAGGAGCCTTTGTGGGATGCAGTTACAATGGGAGACATAACCTTAAAGGCAGGAGCCTGACTTTACCTTTGCCTCCTGGAGATTTGGGATGCAGAACACCTGTCAAATCCCATCTTCTGTCCAATCCTGATCATATGTCTGTCTTATGTTTGCACACAGGACACAGACTTGTGAACACCCAAAGAACAGGGTCTGGCGCCAAGAAACCAGCACCACAAGGAACTGATGTTTCTCCAGCAATGGGGAGGGGTGGGATGAGAGGAAGAAAGGAGTACAAATCACTGGATCAAAACAAGGTGGGGAAAGGAAGGAGCAAAGGAGAGAGTGAAGGAGGGAAACTGGGAGGCTGAAGGGAAAAGGCAGGGAAGGAAAGGAGAAAGGTGGCGGTGGGGAGAGAGGAGCGAAGAAGAAATGGAGGAGTTTGGGAGGGAAGATGGAAAGTGAAGGCAGGCAGGAAGACGTGAGCAAAGGGAGGGAAGGAAGAAAAGAGAAAGAGAAGGGCAAGAAGAAAGGAAGGTAGGGAAGAAAGGAAGAAAAAGAGAAACCTAATGTCAATGGCACCCTCTATGTTTTTATTTCCTGTTTTTCTGAGGTAGCCTCTTCAGCAGAAGCAAATGGGCTGAATCGCCTCAAACTCTACCTAGGTAGAAAGCACGGGTTTCATTTCGCCAGGGCCTGTGAAAATGTTTGAACTGAGCAGCATTAACACGGAGACAGCGATTACCCCACGTGGCTGTTGCGCTCTGATGATACCAAGGCAACGGGAATGGGGGCTCATTATTTCACCAGGTGACAAAAAAAATTGTATTTTGACGTTTCACCCTGAATGTGGGGAAGGGTGGCGTGGGGGAGGAAGCAGGGGCCCTTTGTGGAGTCTCCTCTTGCCATTGTGATGTCCCTTGGCCTGGCAACAACCTGAGGTCCTGCACGCTGCCAGTGAGGGGCTTGGCTGCAGGCCCTAGCCCAGCATTTCTTATCAGATTTACTGTGACAAGTGATGGGAGAAAAGCAAGATGCTGTTAACAGCGCATCCGTTCAGACCCTGCTATTTAGAAATCTGGATTTATATTTTGTCAGAGAGAAGTAGCACTGATGTTAATCTTTGCACTACCCTTGGAAAAAATCATTCATAATCTTATAACAATAATCCATAGCATTTGTGGAGCTCTGAGAACCAAGGGATGGTCAGAAGCATTTTTAGACAGATGTCTCATTTCATCTTCAAAGCAACCCAGTGAGGAATAAGAAAAGTTGGCTTATGACTTCCCTTTTGGAAAGTGAGTCTTTGGAAGCACAGAGAGGTCCAGGTTTGCCCAAGGTCACATAGTCAATAAGTTAGAGAGCCTGGATTTGAACCGGAGCGGTCTGCTGCCAGAGGTACTTTTTTTGCACGTGTTTATTAAGGCAACTTGCAGCTCTGGCAAGGATTCAGATAGAATTGAGGATCATTTTTTTTAACAATTTATTAGGGGCTCATACAACTCTTATCACAGTTCATACATATACATACATCAATTGTGTAAAGCACATCTGTACAGTCTTTGCCCTAATCATTTTTTTCTCCTCTTTTCCTTTTTTACATTTTATTAGGGACTCATACAACTCTTATCACAATCCATACATATTCATACATCAATTGTATAAAGCACATCCATACATTCCCTACCCCAATCATTCTCAAAGCATTTGCTCTCCACTTAAGCCCTTTGCATCAGGTCCTCTTTTTTTCCCCTCCCTCCCCTTCCCCCCCTCCCTCATGTGCCCTTGGTAATTTATACATCGTTATTTTGTCATATCTTGCCCTATCCGGAGTCTCCCTTCCCCGGTTCTCTGCTGTCCCTCTCCCAGGGAAGAGGTCACATGTGGATCCTGTAATCAGTTCCCCCTTTCCAACCCACTCACCCTCCACTCTCCCAGCATCGCCCCTCACACCCTTGGTCCTGAAGGTATCGTCCACCAAGGATTCCCTGTACCTCCATCCCTCATTTGTACCAGTGTACAGCCTCTGCCCTATCCAGCCCTAACAGTGTTTCTCTCTATCCTTGTGGAGCCCTGGTGATGGGCTGGGCTGCTAAGTAGTAGGTTAAAGGGGCTTTCCCCTCCTGTGAAAAGTTACACTCTCGGGAAACTCACGGGTGCCAGTCCTACCCTGTCCTCCAGGGTTGCTCTGAATCAAGGTCAACTCAATGGCAGTGAGTTTGGCTTTTTAATGTCTCTCCCTGTTGTTGTTGTTGTTGTTGTTGTTGTTGTTAGTTTGCCATCCAGTTGGTTCTGGTCCATGGCAAACCTATTCACAGCAGAATGTAACAATAACAGCTCCTCCTCCATCCACCCAAGTGTTCCTATGCTCAGTCCTCTTGTTGTCGTCACTGTGTCTATCCAGCTCTTCAAGGGCCTTCAACCTTTTTTCACAGCCCTTCCATTTTTCTAAGCATGATGCCTCTCCAGGGACTGGTCTCCACTGACAACATGTCCAAAGTCTCACCATCCTTACTTCTAATGGGAATTCTGGCCGTACTTCCAAGACAGATTTTGTTTGTTCTTTTGGCAGTCCATGGTACTGTCAATATTCTTTGCCAGTACCATGGTTCAAATTCATACAGTTTACCTGGGTCTTCTTCACTCAATGGCAAGCTTTTCACATGCAGATGAGGCAAATGAAAATACTATGGTTTGGATCAGGTGTACTTCCTGCTTAAAGTAACATCCTAACTTTTCAACATTCTAAAGAGCTCTTATGCAGCAGATCTACCCAGTGCAATGTATCTTTTCATCTCTTGACTGCTGCTTCCAGGAGCATTGCTTGTGGATCCAGACAAGACAAAATCCTTGACAACTTCAGGCTTTTCTCGATTTATCATCATGTTACCTATTGGTTCAGTTGTGAGGATTTTGGTTTTCTTTGTGTTGAGTTGTATCCCACATTGAAGGCTGCAATCCTTGATCTTCACCAGCAAGTGCTTCAAGTCCCCCATCCTTGTCAGCAAGCCAAACTGTGTCGTCTGCATATAGCAGGTTGTTAATAATATTTCCTCCAAATCTGATTCTGTGTTCTTCTTCATATAATTTGGCTTCTCTGATTATTTGCTCACCATACAATTGAAAAAGTATAATAAGTGGGTGCAACCAGGATGCACACCTTTCTTGGTTCTTAAACCATGCAATCTACCCTTGTTCTATAAGTGTTCTGGAATTCTCTTCTCAAAACTATCCATGTTTTCTTATGATCCACACAGTCAGATAGCTTGGGTGTTAATAAAACATAAGTAACCATCTTTAGGGTATTCACTGCTTTCAGGCAAGATCCATCTGATATCTGATATCCTTTGTTCCACATCCTCTTCTGAATCTGGCTTAAATCTCTGGGAAACCAAACTCACTGCCTTGTAGTTGATGACAACTCATCCTGACCCTGTGAGTTTCTGAGACTGTAACTCATTATGGGAGTAGAAAACCTTGCCTTTCTCCCACGGAGTGACTGGTGGTTTTGAACTGCTGACCTTGGGGTTTGCAATCCAACCTGTAACCACTGTGCCACGATGGCTCTTGAATGCTGAATATGGTAACTTTCTGTCAATGAATCAATGCAACTGTTGTTGTATTAGCTTCAGTACAATTTGACTCACATGTGATGCCAATGATAGTGTTACATAATTTGACCATTCTGTTGGTCTCCCTTCTTTGGTATGTATACACATATGGATCTCTTCCAGTCCGTTAGCCAAGTAGCTGTATTCCAAATTTCCTGACATAGATGAGTGAGTGCTGCCAGTGCTTTATCAGCTTGTGGAAACATTTCAATAGATATTCCAGCAATTCCTGGCATCTTGTTTTGGGCTAGTGCTTTCCATGCATCTTGAATTTCTTCTTTCCTGACCATTGGTTCTTGCTCATATGTTACCTCCTGAAATGGTTGAATGTTGGTCTATTGTTTTTGATACAGTGACTCCATATTGTTTCCATCTTCCTCAGATGTTTCCTTCATCATTCAATATTTTGCCCATAGAATTTTTTAATATTGCACCTCAAGACTTGACATTTTTCTTCAGTTCTTTCAGTTTAAGATATGCTGAATATGTTCTGTTTTGGTTTTCTAACTCTAGGCTTTTGCACATTTTGTGATAATATTTTACTTTGTATTCTCGAGTTGTCCTTTGAAATTTTCTATTTAGCTCTTTACTTCATCATTTCTTCCTTTTGCTTTAGCTACTCTCTGATTAAGAGTAAGTTTCAGAGTCTCTTTGGACATGCACTTGTATCTTTTCTTTATTTCCTTTTTTTTATAATGACACTGTGCTTTATTCAGAGATGTTCTCAAAATTTGGTTGGTTATTATCAAGGTTGTATATTGACTCTCGTGTACTTGTTTGCATTTTCTTGAACTTCAACTTGAGCTCTCGTATGAACAATTGCTGATCTGTTCCACAATCAGTCCCTGGACTGGTTTCAGTTGCTGATATTGAGCTTCTTTTATTGTCTCTTCCCACAGGTGTAGTCAATTTGATTTCTGTGTATTCCATCTGGAGAAGTCCACATTTATGGTCACCTTTTTTGTTGTTGATCAAATGTTTGAAGAAATCATTAATCATGCAAAATTCTAACATACAATCAAGATAAATTGGTAATTATTGGTGATTGGAGTGCAAATGTTGGAACCAAAGAGGAAAGAACAGAAGTTGGAAAATATAGTATATGCTATCAGCAATTTATTGGTCTTGCAAACTCTGTCATGCGATCTCCAGCTTGGTTTCTATCACCAAGACCATATTTTTCAACTACTGATCCTTCCTCTTTGTTTTCAACTTTTGCATTCCAATAGCATTTTGATAGCAAGTCTGACAAATTTGGGACTGAATATGGTGGTAGAATTATTCAATTTCTGCATCACCAGCTTTGGGTGGTTGGTGCATAAATTTGAACAATAGTTGTATTGATTGGTTCTCCTTGAAGGGGCATAGATAGCATCCTATCAAAGATAGCATTGTACATTAAAATAGATCTTAAAATGTCCTTTTGATGATGAATGCAATGTTGTTTCTCTTGATTGTGTCATTTCCAGCAGAGTAAACCGTAAGATTTTCTGTTGCAAAATGGTCAATATCAGTCCATTTCAGCTAACTAATGCTTACAATATCAATCTTTATGTATTCCATTTCATTTTTAATGACTTCCAATGTCCCTAGATTCATATTTCATACATCCCAAGTTTCAATTATTAATGACGATTTGAACTGTTTCTCCTCATTTTGAGTTGTGCCCCATCAGCAAATGAAGGTCCTGATGGCTATACTCGATTTGCATCAGTATGGTCGACTTGCCTATGAAAAGTCAGCTCTTCCTCTTCCTCAGCCGTATTTTGAGTACTTTCCAAGTTGAAGAGCTCATCTTCTGGCACACGTTCTGACAATGTTCTTCTGTTGTTCATGGGGGGTCTAGTAACTGACAGTGTTGCTGCTATCCATAGGGTTTTCAATGGCTCATTCTTCCCATGCAGGCAGCCAATTCCTTCTTCATTGTCTGTTCTTTGTCTGGAAGCTCTTTGGGTGACCCTGCTGGTATATGAAATGCCAATCACATAGCTCCCAGTATCTCACAAAACAAAAGTCACCACAGTACCACAAAATGCCAGACAAGTGATGGACCTCTATTCTTAGTGAGGCGTGGCCTGGTGGGAGGAGTGTGCCCTTAGGTGGTTCTGATCCACTTACTGGAACAAATACTGTTAGTTCTTATTTCATAAATGTGAAATGCATAAAAGAGACCCCCCAAAAATATCCTCCAATTCAGACTTTCTGCCTTTTAAAAGAGGATAACCCACTCTGATTCAAAGTCATTGAGGTGTTTTGTTTTCCCCTCCCTCTGAGGCTACAGAGACTAGACTAATCACAGCTGAGGTGGAGCGACTGAAATGACTTAAAGCACCAGCTAGACTGGCTGTCAGAAGCAGCTACAGTCAACAGCTACAGACTGACAGAGCTGCTCAGCCAAGAGCTGAGGGTTCTCCACTCCCACTTCTACTGATGGGCACAGCCAGTGGCCTCTGGGAGTTGACTGGAACCCAGCAGCCAGCTGTGAGGAGCAAGCTAATTCATCTCAGCCTGGCCCAGGTCATCAAGTCACTGAAGGAGTATCGGGAAAGAGGGAAGAAATTTGGGGTCCCACATTTGGCCAGACAAAAGTTGTTCTGTGTTTAGACAGTAGTTCTGGGCCTGAGTTTGGGGCAGGTGTGATGAAGGAAAGTCGGCTCCCTCCCTGCATCTGGGAACAGATGGTGGGGCTGCCCTGGAAACAGCAGGTCAGTCAGCTGGAGCAAAAAAGGCTTGGCCTCTAAAGCCCTAGCAGGGCAGACTGAAGCTACCTGGACTGTTTTTTCTTAACCCAATAGCTCCTGCTACCCTCACCACCCCCAACTAGGTAAAAGGGAAGAAAGATGCATTTTCTTTACAGAGGCAACTTTCTAGAAAGGAGACCAGCCCACCAGCTGTGAAAGGTCCCCTTAAACCATTTTACTTTGAGCAGGAGGAAGAAATGTTGAGATTCCCAGAGCCACGTGGAATTGTGGATCCTCTAGTTTAGGTTCCAGTGATGCCAGATCGATTTTTCTAGAGAAAGTCAAAATTCCTGTTTTCTTAAAAACCTCCTGATTTTTTCAAAGGCGATTCAATAACATTGGATAGAAGCCAAGTAGGCCAAAGAGCCCTGATGGCACAGTGGGTTATGTGTTGGGCAGCTAACTAGAAGGTCAGTAGTTTGAAACCACCAGTCACACTGGGGGAGCGGGGGTTGGGGGATAGGGTGGGGGGCTGTGCAGAGATGAGACCTTCTAGTCCATATAGAATTTCAGCCTCGGAAACCCACAGGGGCAGTTCCGCTCGGTCTTACAGGGTCACTGTGAGTTGGAATCTTCTAGATGGCAGTGAATAAGCAGGCCAACCAGAGTCCACACAGGTCCTCATTTGGCCATGGGAGTCCCCAGTCTGTGACCCTCACAGAATCGACCTTTGTGTATCGATGTTAAAAGTGAGATCCAGAGAGGGGAGTGCCTGTCCCCTTGAGGAGCACCGAGTTGACTTTCCAGTCTCCAATCTGGATTTCTACCCCTGAGCTCCAAATATACATTAATCACATTCATTTTTACCAGTTAGTACAGGAATCACCAAAGACAGCAATCAAAGGAAATCATAAAAAGTTTAACTTCCTGTATTTTTTCCATAAAACAACCCAGCAAACTGAATGGCCAGATCTAACCTCTGGCTAGCCAAAAAAGTACTACCATGAGCAGACGTCAAACAAGCATCCACTCTCCATCTTTGTGATTTGTTTCTCTAGTACACCACTCCAGGTAGCATAATGTGTTAGTCCAGGTAGACCAGAGAAACAAATTCACAGACACTCATGTGTATAAGAAAGAGCTTTGTATAAAAGAGCAATTGTATATTGAGAAACATCCCAGCCCAGTCCAGATCAAGTCCGTAAGTCCAATATTATCCCCTATGTCCAATACTGGTCAATAAATTCCTCTTTAGACTCATGTAGCCATGCAATAATGCCAAATGCAAGAATATCACAGACCAGTGGGTGGAAAGTCATGTAGATCCAGTAGCGGTGAAGGATCTTGGTGCTGGCAGGGGTCACTATGTGGCTCCTCCAGCTCCAGGGCTCTGGCTCTCTCACTGTGTCTCCATGTGGTTTGTCAACAGGATTGTGTAGAAAAGAGACAGTGTGTTCCACCACAAGATAGCAATACAGGAATACCCAAAATCCTCTGGAGAAAGCCAGGCCCCACAGAGGCCTCATTCGCTGTGACCCTATTGACAGGCTAGACTTTACCCTTTCTCAAGTTATTAGATTATGTAACTGCCTACAGTGGGTTTTCCAACAATTCCTGGAGCCTTGTTTTTGACTAATGCTTTCAGTGCAACTTGGACTTCTTCTTTCAGTACCTTTGGTTCTTATATGATACCTCTTAACATGATGCAATATTGACTAGTTCTTTTTAGTATAGCGACTCCATATATTCCTTTAATCTTTAAAATTTTTTCAGTTTTATTGACATATAATTCAGATGTCATATAATACAATAGTTTAAACTTGTTAAAAAGAGGTGTGTAATGATCTGATCACTGAAGACAAATGGCTATCAAAAGATATAGGGTCTTAGAGACTTCAAAGTAAATAAGCAGCTGTCTAGCTCAGAAACAAGAAAACCCACATGGAAGAAGCACACCAGCCTGTGTGATCATGAGGTGCCAAAGGGATCAGTTATCAGGCATCAAAGAACAAAAAAAGTCATATAATTGTGTGCTCACCTTCCCGATATGATTGCTGAAGGCAAATGGGCGCATAAACAAATGTGGTGAAACAAATCCTGGCTGTCAAAAGAGATAGCGTCTGGGCTCTTAAAGACTTGAAGGTAAACAAGCAGCCATCTAGCTCAGAAGCAACAAAGGCAACATGGAAGAAGCACACCAGCCTGTGTGATCATGATGTTTCAAAGGGATCAGGTATCAGGCATCAAAGAACAAAAAATTTATATCATTGTGAATGAGGGCAGTGAAGATTGGGAACCCAAGAACCATGTGTAGGCAAGTGGTCATCCCCTTTCAGAAGGGTTGTCGGGAGATGATCCAGTCGGTGCAGTGTAGCAATGATGAAACATACAACTTTCCTCTAATTCCTAAATGCTTCCTCTCCCAACCCCCTCCTGTATCATGATCCCAATTCTGCCGCACAAATCTGGCTAGACCAGAGGATGTACACTGGTACAGATAGGAACTTGAAACACAGGGAATCCAGGTCAGACGCTCTCTTTAGGACCAGTGCTAAGAATGGCTATACCGTGAGGGTGGAGGGAAAGTGGGGTATTAAGGGGGGACCGATTACAAGGACCTACATAACCTCCACCCTGGGGGAAGGACAACAGAAAAGTGGGTGAAGGGAGATGTCGGACAGTGTAAGATATGACAAAATAATAATTTATAAATTATCAAGGGTTCATGAGGGAGGGGGTAGCGGGGAGGGTTGGAGAAAATGAGGAGTTGATACCAAGGGCTCAAGTAGAAAGCAAAGGTTTTGAGAATAATGATGGCAACAAATGTAGAAATGTGCTCGACACAATGTATGTATGGGTTGTGATAAGAGATGTGCAAGCTCCTGATAAAATGATACAAACAAATACATAAATAAATAGAAAATAACTAGAGCAAAGCTGTATGTTTCATTGTTGCTCCACTGCACCCTGAACACCTCTTCTCTTCCCACAACCGTTCTGTAAGGGGATGTCCACTTTCCTTCAGATGGGTTTTGGCCTCGTCCCTACTCCATACCCTTCCTCATTCACAATGATGTGATTTTTTTTGTTCTTTAATGCCTGATCCCTTCAACACCTCGTGATCACACATGCTGGTGTGCTTCTCCCACGTGGGCTTTGCTGTTTCTGAGCTAGATCGCGGATTGTTTATTTTCAAGCTTTTAAGGTGAGCATCACGGCATGCCAGTTCAATAGAACAAAGTGTTCTTGCAATTGAGGGAGAAAAGAAGTGGAGGTCCAATGTCCATCTGCTACCTTAATTCTAAACCTATCAATATTAACAAGGGTTTAGGAGGGAGGGGGTAGGGAGGGAGATAGAAAAACGAGGAGCTGATACCAAGGGCTCAATTAGAAAGGAAATGTGTTGAGAATGATGAGGTCAACAAATGCACAAATGTCCTAAACACAATGGAATGATGTATTGATTGTGATAAGGGTTGTACAAGCCCCCAATAAAATGATTTAAAAAAAAAGGGGGGGACTGATTACAAGGATTTACATATAACCCCCTCCATGGAGTTGCACAACAGAAAAGTGGATGAAGGGAGATGTGGGCACTGTAAGACATGACAAAATAATTGATAAATGATCAAGGTTCCATGAAGCAGGGGAAAAAGTGAGGAGCTGATATAAAGGGAGTAAGGAGAAAGCAAATGTTTTGAGAATGATGGCAAAAATGTACAAATGAGCGTGACACAATGTATGTACATATGGATAGTTATATGAGCCCTCAATAGAATGATTTTTATTTTTAAAAAAGGGAAAAGAGGAAGTTTCGGGGGGTGTGGGCGGTACATCTATTCCAAGCTATGCTGCTCCCTAAACTATGTGCTCAGATTAGTATTGGAAAATTCGTCTCACCTCATGGATAAAGTCAAATGGAACCCCAAGGACTCTTTCCGGAGGGCCGCGTTCCACCGGAAGAAGGCACCGGTCACCGCCTCCCCACTTCCGGTCATATTTCTGTACCGCGTATGGAATTGTCCCTTTGCAACCACCGTAGCCACGCAACCTGCGTCCTTGCCTTCCCATTGGTTGGGGATTTTTACCGCCAAAGCGCAGGCGATTTCCTAGACCTGCGCTAATAAGCGCGGCGCGAACTAGGCTGCAGGGAGCCCGCAGACTCTTCGGTCAAGTGGGCGGCCGACAAGGAGGTCCCGGTACCAGGTCTACCCGCCATGTTCTGTGAAAAGGCGACGGAGGTGGTCCGCGAACTGCACCACACGCCAGAAGGGCAGCTGCCCGCCTTTAATATGACGGGCTGGACGGCAGAGGGCGGGATGGAGGTCCGGGGAGCTTGGCTGAAAGGGGCTGGAGGGTGAGCGGGATCTCCCCTGGGCTGCTCTTTTCGCGGTTTGCTTCAGATTCCCCTGAGGGTGTGAGCCAAGTTCCGGAAGGGAAAGTAACAGCATAACAAAAGGTTACTGTGGGAGAAAGAAGGAAGTTACTGTACAACTCAGCAATTGCGCTTCCTCAAAGTCTACTTCCTTCCGTTTTGCTTCATTTTTAGCTTTGTTGCTTTTCCTTTGCTTAGCCAAGTAAAAGGTTGCCTAATACGAACTAAAGTAAATTCGAATCCACCTCCATTCTGCCGAAGAAAGCTGGAAGCTTTCTGTTCTTTTAAAGATTGACAGCCTCAGAAACCCACAGAACCAGTCGTTTTTATTGGATCTAGCGTTTTATGCGCGTTAGTGTGCGCGCACGCACTCAGTGAGCAAAATGTGATGATGAAGTAGGCCTCTGGTGCCAGACTGAGATTCATACTCTGTTCGATCACTGTGGACTCAGGCTTTCTGTGCGTCCAGTGTTCTCACCAACAAAAATGGGCATGATGATGGTACAGAGCTCTTGGTGTAGTGAGGAACTGTACCTGACACACCCAGGGCTGAGTCCCTGTATGCTGTTTCTACAAGAAATAATAATAGTGCTAACAGTCGTATTGTTACTATTATGATTATTTGTCCACTACAATAACATGGAAGTAGGAATGATGTTCAGCACTTAGCTTGCAATTGTCTCTCCTCATAATTGTGTGAGATCTGAGCTGTCTCCCCCCACCTCAAACATGTGAGTGGAGAATTGAAGTTAGGAGATTTGTCAGTGGTGATATAGCCAGTAAAGAGCAGAGCTAGAGCTTGAACCCTGGAAGTCTGGCTCAAGAGCCTGTACGTTTAAGCATCGTAGTAAACAATCATAGGGCAGCAACTAGATAGATGTCAGTGAGAGGACCAAGAAACACAAGTGAATAGAATGCAATGTGGTAAGTGAAACTGGTGTTGCGTAGATGGGAGCATAAAGAGAAATGCTACTGGGGGGTTGGGAGTGGGTGTTCGAGCCTTGTATGAAGTATTAGCCCTCACACAGGCAGGTGATAAACAATGGCTTAAGACTCATGATCACAACTGGAAAGGTTATGTATGGAGATGTCAATGGTGGGTTCTAGGATTAGAAAAACTTCGGCATTATTCCACAGGCATTTGGAATCAGGTAGAGGTTTTCAGGTAGGGGTGTGGCGGGATGTTTTTATATTTTGGAGTACTTATTGGCAGTAAAATGAGGCCTGGAGTTATGCATTGGGCTGCTAGCCTAATGGTCAGCAATTCAAACACACCAGCCATTCTAAGGGAGAAAGATAGCCGCTTCTGTAAAGATTTACAGCTGCGTAAACCATAGGGAGCAATTTTCTCCGTCCTATAGGGTCATTTAATCAAAATGTACTTAATGGAAGTGGTTTTGGTTATTGGCAATATGGAAAATGCATCAGAAGAGAAGAACTAATGGAGGCAGAGAGATGAGCTAGTGGTGAGAAATGTGGATGATTGAAACTCAATTCTACAGATATTGATAAATGAGTTTTTTAAGTGATTGAAGACTAGCAGGACTTGTAACTTTTAGAATTGTGGAGATGAAATGGGTAATAAATGACATCAAGAGTAAACAAGGCTATTCATCATCATCAAATATTTTCAACATATAATTGGCTACAGGGTTGGTTGAACCCAAGACTGTATTTTGGCTGAAAGAATATGTGATGTCACTTCTTTTCAAATGGTCAACTATCTTATTAACATTTATGAATTTTAGAATTAAAACATTTTATTTGTCTAAGTGAAAAATTTCTATCTTAAGGTAGATGGTAGGAAAAATTCCTTTGGCCTTTCTTTTCTTGCAGTACAAACCAAAACAGTGTCTTTGGGGGAAAAAATTGGGAGAAATATTTTAAAACTTGTATTTGTTGTTTGTGCAGTGAAAATGTGTAATTTCATGCTCGATTAAGCCTTTATTTTTGATATAGGTACATAAATAGCCAGAATTTATGCAATGGCTATGGATTTTAAATAAATTATATATATAAATTGAGGATAAATGTAGTACAGATAGACTTAGGGGATTAATTGAATGCATTGGGGAATCCATGGATATATATCAAAAGCAGTTTATATATTCCAGGAGGATGGACTCAGACAAATTCTGGAGGAGATGAAGGCTTTATATGAACAAAACTAACCGATGTGTAAGTTTTCATAAGATTTTTTTTAAGTTATCAGAGTCAAGAATTAATTAGAAATAATATTAGCTAGTTGATTTTGCATCATATTTGGGTTTTTTTTAAATCTCTGTGCACCTGATTATATTCTAACTATATAATTTAGCCCAGCTCTAAAGGACTTAATATTGCTTATTGTTATATCTGCATTTTGGGTGCTTTAATGCATATTTGTTGGTTGATTGATATGACAGAATTAGGATAGACCCAAATTGAGATACAAGTGAATAAACGCACTAACAAAGTGGAATACATACATTTTACTTTTTAAAAAAATTAATAGATGTTTTAATGCATTGAGTAAAGAGAATAGACAATATGTAGTAGGCAGTATAGACAATAGACAACATGATAGCTACATGTTGGGCTGCTGACTGCAAGATCAGCTGTTTGGAACCATCAGCTACTCTGAGGAGGAAAGATGAAGCTTTCTACTCCTATAAAGTGACAGTCTTAAAAATCCAGAGGGGCAGTTCTACCCTGTCCTATGGGCAGAACTGCTTTGGGTGGAAATCAACTCACTGGCAGAGTTTGGTTTGAGTATCGGCGCAGTAGAGATTATTCATAGTTGGAGTGGAGTTTATACAGAACTAGTGCTGCAGAAAGCTCAAAAGGTTTCTAGATTTACAGATAGTAAAAGTTAAGCCTGGGATTTGGCACAGTGAAGAATTTGAGCTGTAAGACAAAGTAATAGTGCCCTGTGATTTGGTCAAAAAACAAACCAAGCTCACTGCCATTGAGTCAATGCCGACTCATAGTGACTCTATGGGACAGGATAGACTGCCTGTGTGGGTTTCTGAGCCTTTTTTAAAACAGTTTTATTGGTACTTAATCCACATATATCACACAATTCAATAGTTCAGTCATTTCAAGAAGACTTGCATAATCATTAACACAATCAATTCTTTAGAGATAAAATTACAAATAATGAGTAAGAAAGAAAAGACCACCTTGTCTTAGAACAAGCAAGAAATGCTCTCACCTAAACAGCAGTTGTCAACCTGTTGGTTACGACCCGTTGGGGGTCAAACAACCCTTTCACAGGAGTCACCTAAGACCTGAAAACACATTTCCAATGGTCTTAGGAACCAAGACACTGTTCCTCTAGCTGTCTCTAGGCAGGGCTGCCCATATGCAGATATGCCCACATACGAGTAACTGGCGTGAAAACTGTTACCCATGCTACACTATGCTTTACAACAAAATTAATTTCATTTGTAGTTAGAAATTAGTCTTTCACAATAGAAAATGTTTTTGTGATTAATCACTCTGCTTTAATTATGTTCAAATTGTAACAATGAAAATACTTCCTGCTTATCAGGTTTTACATGACGATTCATAACAGTAGCAAAATTACAGTTATGAAGTAGCAACAAAAATAATTTTATGGTTGGGGGGGTCACCACAATATGAGGGACTGTAGTAAATGTATATTAGGAAGGTTGAAAACCACTGACCAAGAACAAGTTCAGGTTAGAAGGGAGGTCATCTGACCATGTATCCAGTTCATTCCAGCATAATCACACTTACAATGATCTCTATCTGATAGAAAAGCTGTTCGAGACACTTTCCTGTGACTAGAGGGGATCTGCTGGTGGCTTAATCTGACTAGATACTCTGCAGATGGGTTTGGGGCCCCCCTATCTTCTATAACATTCTATAAATTGGGTCTTCGAAATTTGGGCTCTGATACTTTTCCCTTTGTCATTTTTGAATTTTGTTTTGCGTGCCTTTGGGTCACGCAAGCTGGTGTGCTTCTTCTTTGTGGACATAGTTCACTCCTCGTTTAGATGACTACTTGTTTGAATTTAAGACTCCACACACTATTCCGATTGATAGTGAGCACCATTTGTTTTCTTCACCACACTTAGCTGTAGCACCCTTATCTTCAGTGATCATTACATGAGGTGGGCAAGGCCATGTTATCCAAACTAACTGTCTTTGGATTGGGACTAAAGTTAAATTGGGGCCAGAATCCATCTGCTTGTCCCTGGGATATGCATAGCTCGGGTTTACTTTGACAGCCATACTATGACAAATTAATACCCTGTAAGACCAACTACCCCACCAACAGCAGCAAAACAACTAGCAGACAACTAAAGACAAACACAAACAAAACAAGCAAATGAAAGGCAGGGAAAAAAACCCATAGAAACAGAAAAGTAACACATTGTCAATCATTCCCCCTGGAGTATAAGATGATTGCACTGGCAACACCATCAAGTTTTCCGATGACACATCATTCTGCTGTAGGTTTGAGGAGTCTGCAAGTACAGTTCTAACTTGAGCCGAAACCCATGAGTTGTTGCTCCACACAGTTAGATCTCATATTCAGTTGAATTCTGTTTACCCTAAGCAGGGGGGATCGATGCCAGGGGAAACATCCTGGATCAATTCTTCCAAGTTTAAATCCCTGCCCAACAGATCAAAGCCAGTCATATCACTGAGAGGGGAGCATCAAGGTACTAAATATATGGTGATTCTGAGTCCCTTTTGATGGACTCCAACCAAATGGGGTTCCCCCCAAGGTCCAATGACCATCACTTCCACAGGTCCAGGGCAGCCACTCTGCTTCCTCTTCTATCTAAGCACCCCAGTCCTCAGTCCAAGGGTACAGGCACCTTTGAGGCCAGGCTCAGTTCATTCTGCTGGGCCTCTGTGTTAAGCGCTTGTGTAGCCCGAGTGATGCCATGCTGACCACAAGGTTTACCGTACCACAAGGTCAGCATCCAGTGACATCTTGGTGTTTAGTCCATGGCATGTTTTATTGAGCTTTGGCTAGAGACATATTTGTAGTGTTTACCCAGGAACATAAAATCTGTCCCTATAGGTTCCCTACAATCATTGTTTAGCACCCCTTCCCAATGTGAGGATATTTCTCCCCAATCACCTACCATGCTCGCCAACAGAACTATCAGTGATGTTCCTCTCCCCTGGCCTAAACTTGATTTCCTGGCAAGGTTCTTTCATTTCTGTGGGGATTTGCCCCAGCCTTGTCTTGGTGTAGACCCTCAGGTGGATGGTCTTATCCCATATCCCACCTCTTTGTGGAGTGACCCACTTTGGAGGATATTTTTGGTTTAAGGATTATTTTAGGACTTGGGTTTTTCCAGTTTACGTGGCTCTAGAAAGTCTAGAGTTCTTGGTAATTTGAAATTCAATTTTGAATTTTTCCCTTTTGATCAGCATTCGTTTATAGATTCTTTAATCAAAAAGTTCACACTATCAATAGAATTGCCATGTGCCCCTGGGGGTGATTGATAATGTTCTCTAATATAAAATTACAATGATGTCTCTTAAGATTAACCAGAGATGTACGTAAACCATAGATAACATGAATGGGATTTAGACTTGCATTTAATTCTAGCCCAATATGAGAATTAGTTCTTGTGACTTGGCCCTTTTTGATGCTCACTGAAGATATGGATGCTATAGCAAAGTGTAGTAAAGAAATTTAGATGGTATGATTTTTAGAAAGAATGGCGCATGGGGGTCTTATTTTTCAACAAGCAGCCTTCTGAGTGAAATGTCACCTAAGTCCACATGGAAGAAGCACATCAGCCTTTGTGACCAGAGGAGTGTGAATAATTAAAACTCAAATATGAAGGAGGGACTAGTATTAGAGCTTAAATTGTGAACACCTGATTTGCAGAAGGATATGGATGACAGTGGAAATCCAAAATCATTTGCAAGTTCCACACAAGTGGTTTAAGATTCCGGTGAATCCTCTCTGACTCAGTTGAAGGATGTCAGTAGTCTTGCTATCAGACAGAGAGTGTTATAGAGATGATTACAATAAAGCATGATATCATTTGACCTCTGTTTTGACCCATTTTACTTCAGTAAAAACAAAGTGCAGGGGAAATATGTATGGATAAAGCTCTGTGAGTCCTCTCTGAGCATAGACAAGTGTTGTGGTTAGCCTTGCTGTTATGCAGAGTGCATTGGAAAGTGGATTATTGCAGATGCAATTCCTTTAAAATTTAGCACCATATCCATTGATCTCCTTTTTGACCCATTTTAAATTGATTTCAGTTTTTTATATTTTCTATCTTTTCAGTTGGGATACTTTTGTTTTACTTTGTTATTTTTAGTAGGTTTTTTGCTGTTTTTAAATGTTTTAGTGTATATGAAATCTAGGGTAGGTATATCTATTGAGACAATATCTTGATTAATGGTTCCTGAGTTGTGGCCGGGGCGGTTTGAAGGAAGTGAGTACAATAATAACAGTGAGTACAAGAAGGAAGAAAATGTTCTAAATTCGATTGTGGTAATGATTGTACAACTCTTCTTAATATGATTGAACCACTTAATTATATAATTTGCGATGGACTTTTTAACAGTTTATTGGTATATAATTCACATATCGTTGTAGAATCATCACCATAATCAGGTTTAGATATTTTCTTCATTCTTGGACTCATTGTTATTAGCTCCCCATTTCCTCCCCACCTCCCCTGCCCTGCCCCAAGGAACCATGAATCCAGTTACTGCCTCTGATTCACCTATCTTGGATTTTATATACAGAAAAACAGTGAAAACAATAAAAACAACACTAACAAGACTATGAAAGTAAAACAAAAACCTCAGTCAAAAGAAAGCTACAAGTATCTTAAGAACTAGAACACATTTAGATGGCTCATAAGGGAGAGCAAATGGTGGGGTGCTGAGTTTGAACCTAACCGCATCCGCAGGAATCCACTGCGCTCTGCATGCTAGCGAGGCCCTCCACCCCTCGTCCATGGTCACAGTGAGGCTCCAAGGGTTTGCTTCATGAGTATTTTCCCTTCACTTTTTTTTTTAAATTGAAACAGCTTTAAAATGGGTCCAAAGGAAAATCAAATAAGATATACTGCATTTTGATCTATGTCTGACATTGATTTACAGTGTCTGATAATAGAGCTCTTCACATCCCTCAGCTATAACGAGAGGGAATTCACAAGAGGCTTGATCTCTTTGTGGACCCTCTAAATGGATTTTGGGCTTCCACTGACAACCATAGCCTTCTACAAACCAATTGTTCACAATTTAAGCTTTGATATCATTCCAGCCTTTAGATTTGGATTATGTTCACACAGGCTGATGTGCTCCTTCCATGTGACACCCCACTTAGATGGCTGCTTGTTTGAAAACAAACCTTTAAAATCCCCAACACTATTTTTTCTAATAGCTGGGCACCATCTAGGTTCTTCACCACATTTTGCTGTAGACTCATATCTTCAGTGATTTCTTCATGAGGGCAACCACCAAGCAGGACCATGTCATAAGAACTAGCTGTTCTTAGATTGGGACTAGAATTAAGTACAAGCCTAAAATCCACTCATGGTTTATAAATGACTCTGGTTCACCTAAGAGACATCATTGTCATTTTATGTTACAGAACATTATCAATTATCATCCCCTTGCTGACTCATGACAACTTTATAGGGCAGGGTAGAACTGTCCTGTGAGTCTCCCAGCCTGCACATCATCACAGGAGTAAAAAGCCTCATCCTTCCCCCACAGACTTGGCTGGTGACTTTAAACTGCTGATGTTTCACGTAGGAGTCTAATGTGTAGCCGGTACACTTTGATGGTGTCATTAGTTTAGCCAATGTTACAGAATTTAGAACATTGTCGAGAAAGGGAAATTATACAAGTATGGGCCAGCTGTGAACTGCAATACATGAATTGTTGACTTGTGTAAATTAAACCTTTAAGTGACTGAGCACTATTTACAGAAACAACAGGAGTTGGTGATAGGGCAAACGTTCCAATAATATTTACAACAGCAGAGCCACACCTGCCATAAAAAGCAAAGAAGCATTAAAACAGACTGGTAGTTCTGGGCCACTGTTCTTGGTGGCAAGAGATTGAAACCAAGTCCCGTGCTGTGGTTGACTTCTTTCACTAGTTTAATGACATCGAGTCCCATCCATATTGTAGATTGTGCCAATTCTTCATTTCTCCGATTGGCTGAGTAACATCAGCAGCAGCAGTAGTGTGTACACATATATATCACATTTTCCTATTCATGGGCATTAGGTGGTTCTTATCTTCACCCATTGCAAATAGTATAGCAAGGAATGTTGGTGTACAAGTCTGTTTGCATGTCTTTTCAAATCTGGGTGTAGTAGATCAGATTTTTGTTGAGCTGCGACACTACTACCTACATTAGCGATACCATTTTACATTCCTACCAGCAATGGATACAGGAAATTTTTTTTTTTTGGTAGTGAGTTTGGTTAGGTTTATTTATTTTATTAAATCATTTTATTGGGGGCTTGTATAAGTAACTCTTTGCACAATCCATAAATCCATCTATTATGTCAAGCACATTTGTTGCCATCATCATTCTCAAAACATTTTCTTTCTTCTTGAGTCTTTGGTATCCGCTCATTTTTTACCCTTCTTCTCCCTCCCTCCCTACCTCACAAAACTTTGATAATTTATAAAATTTTTTTCATGTCTTACACTGTCCAATATCTCCCTTCACCCACTTTTCTGTTTTCCACCCCCAGGGAGGGGGTTATATGTGGATCATTGGTTCCTCTTTTCTCCCCCACCTTCCCCTTACCCTCCTGGTATTGCTGCACTCATTGATCCTGAAGGGTTTATCTGCCCTGGATTCCCTGTGTTTCCGGCTCTTATCTGTATCAGTGTGTTTCCGGCTCTTATCTGTATCAGTGTAGCCTCTGGTCTACCCGGATTTGTAAGGTAGAATTGAGATCATGATAATTGGGGGAGGAAGCATTAAAGAACTAGAGGAAAGTTGCGTGTTTCATCAGTGTTATACTGCACACTGACTGGCTCGTCTCCTCCCTGTGACCCTGCTGTAAAGGGATGTCTACTTGCCTACAGATGGACTTTGAGTCTCCACTCCTCACTCCCCCTCATTCACAATGATGATTTTTTTTGTTCTTTGATGACTGGTACCTTTTCCTATAGATACCTCGTGATCACACAGGTTAGTGTGCTTCATCCATGTGGGTCTCTATCTTCAAGCCTTTAAGATCCCAGAGGCCATATCTTTTGATAGCTGGTACCATCAGCTTTCTTTTTCACATTTGCTTATGCACCTGTTTTGTCTTCAGCAATCATGTAGGGAAGGTGAGCATCATGGAATGCCAATTTAATAGAACAAAGCAATGTCCTTTAATACTAAACCTATAAATACATGCACATTAGATCTACTTCTCCATCATCATATATAAATATTGGCATGTACACACCTGTATTTAGACCTTTAAATACTCTTTGACTCCTAATTCTTTCCTCTATTTCCTTTTGCTTTCTTCTTGTCCCACTATCATGCTCAGTCTTCATTTGGATTTCAGTAATTCCTCTAGGTTATACTGCTCTTGATCAAGCCCTACCAGGCCTCCTGCACCCTCCTGGCCATTGATTTTGAATCACTTATTGTTCCCTTGTCCCTAGGTTTGTTAACACCCACTTCCTTTCCCCCTACCCCCGCCTCCCCTGCTCCCATATCTCCCCAGAACCAGCAGTCCTTTGTTTTCTCCTTCAGATTGTTTATCCCGCCTATTTTTTCTAGATAGAATTGCAGAGATAATAATATGCACAAAAACAAGACAGCAAAACGAAGCAACAAAAGAAAACCAAAAAAAGACAAAAAAAAAAAAAAGAAAAGCCTGTAAATAGTTCAAGGTCTGTTTGTTGACCTTTAGGAGTGTTTTCCAGTTGAGTCTGATGGGGTGGCACACTCTGGCCCCAAAGTCTATTTTTTGTACTCCCTCAAGACTTCTTTGCTCTGCTTCCTTTGCTGTTCTGTTGCATGGCTCTTAGTGTTTTGCCTCAGTGTGATGGGGTCAGATTGGGCACAGTTCCCACACTGTGTTTCCAGTGTTGTCCCCTGGTAGCACTATGGGTCAGTGAGGTACATCGTGTCTCATAGTGGACTGGCCATATGGTCCTCTCTGTGCTTTGACTTCTCTGAGTGGAAATATCGTCCTCAGGGCTTGGTGGGCCAGGATGTGTTCCACTTTGAACTACTTTCTTGTATTCATAACACTTGTAAATTCTTGTTTTAAAAATTTGTCCCCCATCTTCCTGATGTCCTTCTGAGAAAACAATCACTGTAAGCAATGTCTGGTTAAATTATATATCAAAAGAAATCTTTTTATTTACCCACCTATAAATGTGATTTTTTTAGGACATTTGATGTATGTTTTTAAGTACTTGGTATTAGGTGTATTTGTGCTTAGTTTGTACAATGTAGACCATAATCTGGTACCCATAGAGTGACAGCAGATAGAAAAACCTAACAGCACAGGGTGTGCATTTTTCCTGTTTTCAGGGCCTAGTGCATTATGTGGAACAAAGCATGGTGGACCCTTTTTATATTCATCTAATTGCTTTAAAATGCTAAAGTAGATACTTACTCCTTTTGTTCTTCTGGTTTTAAAATGTGATCCATATCAAGTGTCTAAGAAGATGTGCATTTTATAGGGTGAAACTACTTCCTCTGTATATGAAAAAACCCTAAAGTATAGTAAAAAATATAGATGGGGAAATAGCAAATATTTGTTGAATGAATAAACTGCTGACTCCATGTCCAGCTACAGTAGTGTGGTGAGGATTCGGAAGTGCTCCTAGAAGCGGAGTGCTCATACAATAGAAACATCATGTAAGACCACCTTCTTCGGGCCATGATGTCAGGTTTTCTCTTACCTCAGTGAACAAATAGGACACTTGTCTTTTGAAATAATAGAAAGCAATCAGTGTGCAAAACTGTACAATACCAAATGGTTAAAGGAGATTAAATTATTATAGTATCATTGCATTGACAAGTTAGTTAACTTGGCTTTTTCTTACTTTAATCTTGTAATGTGAAAATAAAAGTTCTG
Organism: Tenrec ecaudatus; assembly: GCF_050624435.1. Taxonomy (NCBI): domain Eukaryota; kingdom Metazoa; phylum Chordata; class Mammalia; order Afrosoricida; family Tenrecidae; genus Tenrec; species Tenrec ecaudatus. The sequence goes on along the minus strand of NW_027459375.1, from coordinate 240,008 downwards.
AAGTAGAAGCAGCACAATTTGCTTAGGTAAACTGTTACGTACAAATAGGTAAAAATGTGTACGTGTATCAGTCCTTTGAAAAATATCATGGAAAAATTAATTTTTTTGGTTCTGTAGTGCCAGGAACTGGATTTAATGGTTTCTTGTGGGGATTGTAGGGGTGGTTGGTGGGAAACAGGAAGCTAATAACAATGAGTACAAGAAATAAGAAAATGTTCTAAAATTGATTGTAGTGGTAATTGTACAGTTTTTTGTACAATTCTTAATAACTATTGAATTGTTTGATGTGAATTGTTACATGTCAATAAAACTTAAAAATTTTTGTTGTTCTGCAGTGTATTTATCCATTTTCTCTTTAATTCTCTTCCTAGTAATGAAGCAAAATCAGACGGAAGAAGCAATTTGATACCAACCATCAAATTTCGGCACTGTTCTTTGTTAAGAAATCGACGCTGCACTATTGCGTACTTGTAAGCTGCTGTGATTTTACTTGTAGTAGCAGGAAACAAAGAAGAGTTTTCCATGGGGTTTCTCAATTAAGTTTCTTGTTGATAGCAACAGATCTCAGATTTATTTATCTCTGTGGTTATGCATGGAGCCCTGGTAGCATGGTTACTTGTTGGGCTGTGATCTACATGGTCCACAGTTCAAAACCACTAGTAGTTCCGAGGGGAAAAGGCCGTGTTTCTATTCCTGTAAATAATTACAATCTCGGAAACCCACAGGGGTTTGCTATGAGTCAGCATTGGCTTGATGGAAGTGAGAGTGTTTTCAGTGTTTATGCGCTGGACTGTTAACCAGAAACAGCATTTCAAAACCACCAGCTGTTCTGCGGGGAAAAGATGAGGCTTTCTACTCTTAAAAAAGAGTTACAATCTCGGAAACTCACTGGTGCGCTTCTATCCTGTCCTTACAGTGTCAGTATGAGTCAAACAACTCCATGTGGCAGTGAGTTATTTCTTTTAAGTTTGATTTAATGTAAGCATTTTAATTTCGTTTTTCCAGTTTAAAATTTGTATTGTAAAAGATTGCACTATTCTTGAAAGCAGAGAGAATAATATAGTGAAGCTCCTGGAGTTGTCTTATAAATTTAACAATACATTTTCCATAATTTATGACATATGTATGTTAGGCTACTTAAAACTAAGTACTAAACATCAGATAACATTTTACCACTATATACTTTAGGATACATCTCTAAGAAATAAGGGCCTTTCTGATCTTTTTCCACATTACTGCTGTGTCACCATCACAGTTACGACAATGAACAGTGCTAGGGGCATCAGCCCAGTTCCTATTCCCGATTTCTGGTAGTCCCAAAGATGTCTTCTTAGAGTAGATCTATTTGCATCAGAATCTTAAAAAAAAAAAATCCACAAATGACAGTTTAGTTGATAAGATCCTTGAGTCCTTACTGATAGAACAATGTCTGATTTCCTGCTTGTTTGTATGCTAATACTCTCTCAATGTCCTAGGTATGACCGGTTACTGCGGATTCGTGCACTTAGGTGGGAATATGGCAGTGTGTTGCCTAATGCTTTACGATTTCACATGTCTGCTGAAGAAGTAAGTTAGCACTTTTTCAAGTTAATGATTTTGGGAAAATACTGAGATCCTGGCTTTTTTTTTTTCTACAATGATGTTTACTGGTATTTCTCTGTTTTCTGTAAATTTTCTATATTTTGTTTGTGAGAATGTGTAGAGGTAAATATAAACTACTAACTCAGCAGTTTGTATATATAATTTATTGACACATACTTTTTGAATTAAGCAACCATTCTTACCATACTTTTCTGAGTTATTCCTCACTAGCATAAGCTTACTACTCCAAGATTCCTAGCTAATCTTTTGAGTTGCTATCATTTGATCCATGATTTGATCACCTTTTCAGCAATAAGTTTTCAGCGTTTTTTAAGCAGTTAGTACTTACTGCAATAGGCATGGGAAGTATAAAACCAAACTCATTACTCTCAAGTCGATTGTGACTAAAACTGCCTCAGAGGTTTATAAGGCTATACATTATTTTTGTTTTGAACTGTCTTATTTGGCACATAATCCATATACACTATCAATCTTTATGGAAACCAACTGCCATATTTTTCTCTTACAGAGTAGCTAAGTGGATTCAAATTGCCAACCTTTCCATTAATAGTGAAAAATGTAGCAACTGCCACTGGGGTACCCTCCTGGAAGGGAGTAGTAGTAAGTAATTCTAGTGCTACAGGGAAAACTGACAAACAATAAAAAAAGGAGTTTCTTTTATTTATTAGTGATTCATCAGTGGAGTTGAAAAGCCGACATTATTCTTAGGAGATATGTAGTTTTCTAGTCAGCATGAATAAATATTCAGAATAAGATGAGTATTTGTCACTGAAGGTAGGGTGCTAGACCAGTATTTCAAGATAGAACATTAGAGTCAGAACACTTGGTTTCAACTCCTGACACTGCTTTCTAATCTTGGGCAAGTAACCTCATTGCTCTGTGTTCACTCCTTTATTTACAAAATGGGGTCATAGTGTGTCCTACTACAGCCTTGGTTCTCAACCTTCCTAATGCCACGACCCTTGAATAGAGTTCCTCATGTTGTGGTGATCCCCAATCTTAATATCATTTTTGTTGCTACTTCATAACTGTAATTTTGCTACTGTTGTGAATTATAATGTAAACATCTGATATGTAGGATATATTTTTAGTTTACAAATTGAACATATTTAAAGCATAGTGATTAATCACAAAAATAGGTAATTATATCTTGTGAAATACTGATTTCTAATTATAAATAAATGAAATTTTGTCTTGAAGCATGGGGTAGCATGAGTAACAGTCTTAATATAACAATAGTGAACTACATTGCTACATTTTGCGACAGTGTGCGTAAAAAGCCAGAAGGTTGAGATAGTTTCTTTCTCAATAGATCAGAAATTCTCCAGACAGTCTTTGCAAGAGCACAAGATCATCTTCCACAACAAATCTACTTCTTTATTTAGACTTGATAACAAACAAGCTGGAAAACCCTGTTTCACAAAGATAAGTTGTTGGAAATGGAAGAAAAAGGTGCAACACAGTCTCAGACAGAACAGGACCTGACTGCAAACACTTGATCCAGAATTTTGTAACTGGCATGGTAGAGAAATCAGTTCTCGCTGCATCGCTGTTAGTTCAATAAACGTCTCTTGTGCTATCTCAGGAACATCTTCAACTTTGACTGTAAATGGGCTTCTGGCAAGTGCAAATGAGGTGTCGGGTAGATTTGGAAAGTACGATGAAATTTCATCTGCAAGCATATGCAAGTGTTCTTTCACAGAAATTGTAATCCTTTTGTCTGGTTCAGTGTCATGTTCTTCAAAGAAAACAGATAGGGTAGGCATGTAAATTTTATTTTCTTTTTGTTATTTTTTTGGTAAATTTTATTTTCATCCAATTTTTTCCCCCAAAGCTGATGTTTCCTTTGGAATGATCAGATATTTTCAGATAAATCAAGGCATGTTGCATTTTGTCCTTGCAGTAATAAATTGTAACTCATTCAAGATGGCAAAGATGGCAATCAAACTATTTTCTGTATCTCACTTTTATCGCTGCAAAATGCTTTGAACTGCGGTCATGTTTTCTGATAAAAAACGTTTTGAGTTCATCACCATGCTCAAAAACACCTTTTAAAACTTTTCCTCTGGACAACCGTCTCACTTCAGTTGCGAAAGCAGTAGACTGTTTAAAGTGCTCGCCTTTACAAAATTGACAGAATTTATGATGCTTCTCATTACTTCTTGTAACTCTTTTGGCCGTGTATTTGTTGCTAATATTTTCTGATGAGTTATACAGTGAGTTCCGGTGACTTTCGGTGACTCAGTACCAAACGTTGAAATTCAGATTGACATCCTAGCATAGTGGAGCATCATCTGCAGACACCACAAACCTTTTCCCAAGAGATCTTATGCTCTTTCAGAATGAACCAACTATCAAATACATCACGTGTAGTAGTTGCCATTTTAAGAGGTTTGCAAAAAAAGAAACTCATATTTAAAGTCGCCATCATTAATATGCCTCAGGTAAACAGTAACTGTGAACAGTTTGCAACGTCTGTAGATTCATCACGCTGGATGCTAAATATTGGAAGTGGAGCAGATTTACTTTCCTGGATTATCTGATCAAGAATATCAGCAGCCTTGTCTGCTATTCTTCTGCAGGCAGTGTCATTTGATAAGAAAATTGCGCTCAATTTTGTAACAAATTCATCTCTGATCATAACTCGAACAATTTACTGGCCCCTGGCAACAGTGAATCCTCAGCAATGGTGTAGGGTTTCATAGCGCTGGTGATTCTGAGTGCCACCAAATATGAAACTTCAATGACTGCTACGTTTTGTTTGTGGTACTTGCCACCAGTGTCAAGTCTGGCTTTCTTGAGTTTATCATCAGCTTTGCTTTTAAAATAGTTGGTATCCTTGCCAGCAAAGCTCGGATATTTGCTATCAAAATGGCATATTAGTTTGTTCAGCTTCATGGATTCAACTAATAGAACTTCACAACAAGTAAGACATTGTAGTTTCTCAGTTCCTGCTGTCATTGAAGTAAAACCATACCATAAAAAATCCTCACTATCTTTTCTTAACGTTCTTCTACATGATCCATTGTCATGGGATGGTTGGCTAATGAAAATAATATATAACCATAGCTTTAATAATACAAAAGATGGCTCTCCCTCCTCCACCACTGCCACCTCCTCCTGCTGTTCCTGCAGCTGCCTGTGTGCTCGTTTGGTGCGGACCTGGTACCTCTTTTGAGAAGACTTCAGCATTCACCCTGGCCAACAAAAAACTCAAGGGAGGAGTCAAGACTGAGAACAATGATCAGATTACCTTGAAGGTGGTAGGGCAGGATGGTTCTGTGGTGCAGTTTAAGATTCAGAGGCACACCCACTTAGTAAGCTAATGGAAGCCTATTGTGAACAGGGTTTGTCAATGAGTCAGATCTGATTTGATTCGACAGACAGCCAATCAATGAAACAGACACACCTGCACAGTTGGAAATGGAGGATGAAGATACAATTGATGTGTTCCAGCAGCAGACAGGAGGCATCTTCTAAGGGAGCCTGCTCCTTTCCTCCAGAACTCTCTTCCAGCCGACCAAGAATCCATTCTCGATTAGAAAACCACAGTTTGATTCCACCACCTCCTGACAACTACAGTATAGTTTTCTCTTTATTTCATTTCCCCTTCCTCATTCCTTTATTGTACACAAAGTAACTGATGCATGTACACAAGCATATTAAATTTTTCCCTTTGTTTATTTATTCGTTTACTAAATCACCAATGGTATGTTTTGATCAACATCAGGTGGAGATGGGATGGGGAAAACACTGGTTCTGTGAAAGCTCCCCTTCTCCATCAGTGGCTTGCTCTTTCAGCTTCTCTCTTTGTATTTCAGTAGGTTATTTTGCTCTCACTGTTTAACAAAAACAAAAAAAATGACATGAAAAAAATCCTTGCATGCCTTGTTCGATTGAAGAATTTTTATGTTTTTCATTTATCATTGTAAAACCAAGGACAGTTTTATAACATTTTTGCATGTAGCTATTACATGTAGGGCAATCTGTCTTTAAGTAGGCGTAAATTACTCTCAATGAAGCCTAGATAGTTTTCCCTTCAAGTCAAGCGTCTTGTTTAAATTTCTTATTTAAAAAAAATAGTACTAAAGATGATACATGGCACAATTTAGTCAATACAGTTTATTAAAATTTCCTATGATTTAACATTATGTTGTGTTTTTACATACCTGTTACTATCACAAGGAGCAGTATTCACATCAACCACAGCTGAATATAAAAAGACCAATCAGCATCCAGATAAAGTTCCCATGGTACAGATATCGATTTTTTGCAGTAGTTTATGATTTTACCCAGAAATAATAATTCATGAAGTGTCATTTACCACCAATACTGCTGCTTTTAACACTGTTGCTGCTTTTAACACAGCAGCTGCTCTCTACGCATGTGTGACTTGTCCACATAAACACATTGTGGTGCCAACCCTGTCACATCCACCTTTATTTGTACAAGTTGAATGTGATGGGGTTGTCTGATTATGTCATTACGCTGCGTACTCGTATGTGGGCAGACCCTCCTGGAGATGGATAGAGGAGCAGTGACTTGGTTCCTAAGACCATTGGAAATACATGTTTTCCAATGGTCTTAAGTGACTCCTGTGAAAGGGTCCTTTGACCCCAAAAGAGGTCGTAACCCACAGGTTGAGAACTGCTGTATTAACAGGGTTGTTACAGGATGATTAAGGCTGCCCATTTGGAACATAGCATAGAACGGAATGTGATCAATGCTGTTATTGTGTGAGTTTGGTATAGTATATCACTTATGAAAGAAAGTGTTAGTCTGGGTTGACTAGAGGAACAGTCATACACTCATGTGTGTAAGAACTTTATATAAAAGAGCAATTATATATTGAGAAAACATCTCAGCCCAGTTCAGATCAAGTTCATAAGTCCGATATTAGCCTATATGTTCGGTACTAGTCGATAAATTCCTCTTTAGATTCACAGTATATGTAATGATGCCAAATGCAGGAATATCGCAGGCCAGTGGGTAGAAGGTCTTGTGGATCCAGTGGCAGTGTATGCATTTCAGTGTTGGCACGGGTCTCCTCCAGCTCTCTGACCGTCTCAGCGCAGAAAAGGAAGGCAGAGAGACTGGGTTTGATCTCCATTGAGCTACTTATTTCTGTCATGCCTCAAAATGAGGTCATCAAGCTGCAATTTTATTGACAGGCTGACAGGATATAATGTAATTGCCACGGCATGTATTCAGTAAATTTGCCATGAGTTTTATAAACAATTTACTTGCTAACTGCATTAAAAAAATTTAACTTGAGTTTAATTGACATAATTCATATACCACACAACCCAGTGGTTTAAATATATTAAAAAGAGCTGTGCAGTTATGATCTCCATCAATTTTAGAACATTTTCTTCAGTCTTAAACTCACCATTTGCCCCAGCCTGCCCTGTCCTAACCCAAAGAAACTTAATCCATTTATAGTCTTCACAGTAACTAAGTCCTATCCTAGATTTTATTTAAAGAAAATCATATGCGTATGGATTGTGATAAGAGTTGTATGAGCCCCTAATAAAATGTAAAACACAAAATAAAAAAAAACACCTAACTATCCTAAGTCATCATGGCAAAATATTGAATGCTCAATAAACCACTGAAAACTCCAAAAAAAAAGAAAGAAAATCATATGCAAAAAAAACAGCCCTCAATCCAAAAGAAAATATAAAAACTAGAACAAATTTAAAAGGGACCAAAAGAGAGAAAAACAATAACGTTAAAAATTATCTGTGTTAATCTACTTTCCAATGCACTCAGTGTATAACAAGACTATTTCCATTCTTTGTTCATGGTCTAAGGAGATTCACTGGAGGCTTAATCTGTGTGGGAACTGTGCAAATGGAGTTTGGGCTTCCACTGTCATCCGCAGTCTGCTCAGGTTTTAATCTCTAATACCATTGCCTCCTCTGATCTTGGATTGCTAAGTACATTTCCATGCTTTATTTTTATTCTGTTCATGTTCTGGAGAAAGAAACAAAGTACCTCAGCTTCTTGAGGGAACTACTAAATAATTACGTTACCAGTTAATTTTTCAGGTTCTTTTTCCATGGTCTTTGTGCCGGAATCTTACATTAAGTGGACTTGAGGGGTGCCTCTTTATTATGGTGAAATGAACAGAACATGTTCTTTCTCTAATAACAATAGCTATAGTATTTTTTTAAAAACATAGAGTGTTTAAGAGTAATAGTTCTTGTAGGATTTTATCTTAAAATTTAAGTAACCAATAGATGAGGATTTTATTTTAAACATAAATACATGAACTTGTCGTGCATAAACTTTTTTAGTTTAGTACAAGGTAGTCATGACAAGGCACACAAGTAAGACTTCAAGATGCTGATTTTAGAACCAGAAAATTATAATTAACAATTATAATGTTAGTCTTGAGATTAGATTTCCATACTTTAGACTTCATTTTGACCTTGAGTTCAATGGAAATCCCTTATAGCTGGGGTCCAAATTCGGTGTTAATAGAGTCTCTACAAGGTCTAGTCTATGGAGAGAATCACTGCCTCTGCCTTTTCCTTCTCAGAGCATAAACCGAAATTCAGTTTCTATATGTGAACATTTCACTTTGAACTCACCGATAAGGGATAGGTGATGCCATCTTTAACAAAGATTAGTGTATTATTTTTTTCCATGAAGGTAGACAAATAGTAGTTTACAAGTTAGAGACTCCAAGACACTTTAGAGAGAGATAATCTTATGTCATAATTTCTTTTTTAAAAATCATTTTATTGGGGCTCATACAACTATTATCACAATCCATACATACATACATTAATTGTGTAAAACACCCACTGCCATTGACTTTTAACAATCCTTAAGGATGAGCAAAGTAGAACTGGCTCTTTAGGTTTCTGAAGCTGTATTTCTTTATAGGAGCAGAAATCCCCTTTCTCCCTAGGTGTAACTGGTTGAGTCAAACTGTTGACCTTGGCTTTAGCCAACACATAACCCAATACTAACCAACATAGTAGTGGTGGGTGCCTTCTCGTCAGTTCCGCCTCATAGTGGCCCTGTCTAGATCAGCATGAAGTACTACTGGACTCTGCATCCTCACAATTGTTATGTTTGAACCCATTGTTGAGTTACCGTATCAATTCATCTCCTTGAGTTGTTTTTGTTTTTCCCACTGACTTTGCACTGTACCAAGTATTGTGTCGTTTTCTAAGGACTGGTCTCCTGAAAACATGCCCAAAACTTGTGAGACAAGTCTTGCCATACTCATCTCTAAGGATCAGTCTGGCTGTGATCTTCCGAGACAGATTTGTTTGTTCAGTTAGCAGTCCATGGTACTTTCAGTGTTCTTTGCCAACATGCTAATTCAAAGGCATCTATTCTTTGGTCTTTATTAATTGTTGTCCAACTTTCATATGCTTATGAGGCAATGGAAAATCCCATGGCTAAGGTCAATGGAAAATCCCATGGCATTGCTCAGTCCTCAAAGTGTGACATCCTTGCTCTTCATCACTTTAAAGTAGAATTTCAGAAATCCAAAATATGTTTAGTGAAAGAAATTTGTCACAAAATAATAAATACTGTGTGGATCTATTTAAAGTACAAATAATGAACAGCACTAAACTAGTGCTTTAGGGATGCATTCTTGGGTGATAATGTAAAATTTTCAGAATGGAACAAAATGATAAGTCTCCATTTTGGGGCTGAGGATGTGTTACTCCTTGACCAGGCTGTTTCTTAATGTCATTAACCTGTACATCTTTGTTTTGCCTACCTTTCTGTAATTATACATAAATAAGATTCTGAGGAGATTGCAACTAATGTCACAAAACAAAATATATATAAATTATTGTATAAAACATGAGTTTTCTCTGTAAACTTTCACCCTAACCATAATGGACTTTAAAAAATAACAAATGCCTTTTATTATTATTTCCTTCCCCCAGCCCTTTGGCAACTCTTAATCTACTTTTTTACATTTATAGAATTCCGATGACTGACTTTCCTACAAATGCAGTCGTAAAATAATGTGACCTCTTGCGCCACTTTACATGTGATAAAGGTTTACCCTTGTCAGATACAACTTAGAACTGAATTCCAAAGTAAGCCTCACTATCTTCTATTGTGTGCACTCCTCATTTTGCTTGTCCTTCCTTCTCTTTGGGGACATTTGCATTGTCTGCTCAAGCATGTTGTTCCATTCTTATAAAAAGAGTCCGTGCAGTATTTAAAGCGACCATAACTGAATCATGTGTTTTTCGTAGTGTTGTTTCTGGTTGAATGGTTTTTTTAGATCTGTGCTTAGGTCTACTGGTTTGTAAGCTATGTGATAACAAGAATTTTGTCTGTTTTGGTTGAATGCTCCATCCTAAGTGCACAGACAGTTCCTGACTCGTAGAAGACAACCATTAATGTTCGCTATATAAATACAGGAATGCCACACTCATGATCTACATGGGCGTATGTGCTGTTTGAAGTCACGATTACACAATGTTGGCAAGCTTCTTTTCTTTGTCACTTGGTAAAAAGACCATTTTTCTGTTTTCAGATAGAATGGTTCAGTTGTTATAAGAAGTCCCTTGCTACTTACATGAGGTCATTGGGAGGAAATGAAGGTTTGGACATAACACAGGATATGAAGCCTCCCAAAAGCTTATATATTGAAGTAAGTTTTACCTCTTGAGAATGGATTTTATTGAATGTGTGGATTATGCTCCTATTATGTAAGAAGGAGATATGAATATAGTTTTGTTAGGTGCCACCAAGTCCTATTCATAGTAACTAGATGTACAACAGAATGAAACACTGCCTTGCCCCGCACCCTCTTCTCAAACATTGCTGTTTGAGCCCATTATTGCAGTCATGGTGTCAATGTATACCACTGAGAGGCTTCCTCTTTTTGACCATCCAGGGACTTGCCATCCAGATGACATATACACGGAGTCGGCCTCTTTAAGGGGCACTCCCGCTGTAGCTCTTCCAGCATAGCTTTGTTTGCTCTTCTGGCTGTTGATGTTTTGTCAGTGCTTTTCTGCGATATCATAATTCATAGTTATCAATTCACCTCTGTCTTATTCATTGTTCACCTTTCATATACATATTAGGTGATTAAAAAATAGCATGGCTGGGGTCAGATAAACCGAGGACTAGTTTTCATAGTTTTACTGAGATAAAAGGACCCCTGGTGGTACAGTGGTTACACATTGGGTTGCGATCAGCATGGTCCGCAGTTCAAAACCCACAAAAACTCTGTCCCTTGACTCCACCCCTTGAGGGATAAGATGGGGTTCCTGCCAGGTCTAGAGGCCAGGTGTGTGGATTTCTCACCCAATGGGGGGGTTAAATTAAACCTCTCAAGTCTACTTTGAGATTGGTGCGGGAAGTGCTAGGCTTCTCTTTCCCCCTTGCCCCCTAATTGTGTTGTTTTGCTAACACATTTCCTGCTTGGGGGTGGCAAGGTGAGGAATGTTGAGCAAGGGCTGGTGGAACTGTAGAACAAAGCAAAAGTTAAGCTTGGCTAGTGACTGTCTGCACCAAGCTGACTCTGCAAAGCTGTTCTTCACCAGAGGACAGCAAGCCAAGAGGCTTGGTCAGCTGGGTTAGCTCAGGGACCAGAAAAAATTGGCTATGCCAGGCAGGAGGGAAGCTTCCCCAGCGTGTGGACAGCCTATAACAAAGAGGGGAATCTGTTAGTAGTTGCTACTGCTCTCTCAGTTTAAGAAGCTTGGATGTACTTCATATTGAGATTCTCTTCCATGAAGTTTAGGATATCGCTCCTAGTGGACCTTCTCTATAATTGCTGAGAGTTGTCCGAGTTTGTTGTCTGACAGTCATTTTGCTGACTCTGCTGCTCTTTAACACTTTAAAGAAGTCTTTTGCAGCATTTATCTCATGGCTTGATTTCTTCACTAATTCCATGAATGTTGATTATGCATTGAAATAAATGAAATCCGTGTCAATTTATTTTTTTCTCTTTTTATCATTGTGTTTATTGGCCCGAGCATGAGGCTTTTTTTTTTCATCGAGCCATAATCCCTACAGAAAGCTTTAGTCTCAGTTCTTCATTAATGTGTTGAATCCTCTTAGCTTTCCATAAGCAAAGTTGTATCATATGCATATCACAAGGTCTCTGCTTTTACACTGGACATTTTAATACTTTCATATTGCAAGTTACTACCACTAAGGAAGTACTTACCAAGGAGCTTCAAATGTTTCTGGGACTTTTTTCAGTTTTTAAATTCCATATTTGCACACACTTGAAGTCCCTGTCATATAGTTGTCATTTTGTTACTTGTTAAGTGGGTTATCCTCTCTTTGCTCCTCATTTCTTCCAGTAGTACCACGTACTTTGGCGCTTAGTTAATTTTTGGATTTTGAACCATCTTTATTATCCTCTTTTGTATACTTTTGAATATTGAATAAAGAAGACCAAAGAAAAATGTTTGCATTCAACTTAGGTGTTGGCTAAATATGTTAGGTAGCCAGAATAGGGGCCATAAAGGGGGAGTGTTAGTCTGGGTAGACAAGAGAAACAAATTCATAGAAACTCATGTTTATAAGAAAGAGGTTTATATAGAAGAACAACTGAATATTGTGAAAACGTCCCAGCCCAGTCCAGGTCAAGTCCGTGAGCCCAATATTAGCCCATATGTCTGATACCAATCTGTAAAGGCCTCGTCAGACTCACGAAACATGCAATGACTCCGATTGCAGGACGATCTTGAACCAGCGAGTAGAAAGTTTTTGGATCCAGTAGCATTGTAAACATCTCAGCGCTGGCAGGGTTCTCTATGTAGCTTCTCTGGCTCCAGAGGTCTGTTGCATCAGGGTAGGTCCGTGTGGCTTTCCCAGCTACCAGGACGTAGTGCCATGTGTCTTGCCAGTAGAGCATCTCCAAGGAAGTGAGCTGAGAGAGAGAAGCGTCTCCTGTTTAAGGAGGAAATACTGGAGTTCCCAGAATTCTCAGGCGAAGGCAATGCCCACACAGAGGCCTCACTGGCTATCCTGATTGACCAACTAGACTCCACCACTTCACTCTTAATCCTCTCAAGTCCCAAATTGACATCAGATTACATAAGCACCACAAGGGGGTTGTCTCCGCAGTAACTGCATAAGGCTAAAGCAAAAGGATTGGAAGAAATCAGGCATCCATTAAATTTTAGAACAATCAAACTGAGCATGCTCAGACAAGAGCTCCCTCCGCCCCGAGGGGAGGTCCACCAGGGCACACAGATTAGGCTCAGTTACATTACCTCACACAGGTGGGCCTAAACTCAAGCCAGTGGAACCAACCAATACCTTCAACCATGCTTCCCCCAGCCGTTGTGGAGAGGAGGGAATAAAGACCCTGCCTTGACTTCCTTCCATTCCAGCATTCTCCACAAGTGGGGGGTGGGAGCCCTTTTGGCCCCTGGGATTTCCTGGTTCCACGTGCTGGGTTATGTGTTCCTGTTCTTTCTATGTGTTTTTTCCCCATTCAGCAGTGAACCCATGTGCAGTTCTGCGGATCCTTGTATGCTTTCTTAAAACAATGTGTATTTTTTGAGGCTGTAATACCTGAAACTTTCCTTTTCCCCATAAAATCACTTGGATTACAAACCTGCTTCTGCTGTGTGAATTCTTTCAGGTACCTGAATCCAGGAACCTAACACCTTTTTCTCTATATTGCTTCATCTTGCAATCTACTATCCTTGTATTTCAATCTAAAGGAATGTCTCAACATTCCCTCAGGTTTTATTTGTTTTCTTGAATTTTATCCTCATTTATAAAGGAAAGTTTTGCTGGCTATAGGAATCTTGGATGGCTGTTCATTTCTTTCATTATTTTAAATATGTGACTCTATTACCTCCTGGTTTCCAGGGTTTCTATATATGTAAATTGGTACTTCATTTTATTTGATATTGTCAAGATTTTATCTTTTTTTTAAGGAGTTTGATGATAAGATATTTTGGTGTGGATCTCTCAGGCTTTCTTCTGATTTGGAAATTCTTAAGTGTCATTGATATGTACATTCTTGTCCTTTGTCAAGTTTTGGTAATGTTCTGCTGTTGTCTATTAAGTTTTATTTAGTTACCCTTTGCCCTCTTCTGGGACTTCCATAATATTTGCATTGATTTGCTTGATGGTGTTCCTTGGGATCATGTTTCTTTACTTTTGTTCCTCAGACTCAATAAGCTGTTCTGTTCTTCTGCCAACTCAAATATCCTGTTGAGTTATCCAGTAACGTTGTTTCTCTTATTTGTTAGTGCTAGTAATTGGATTGGCTTCTTTAAATGTAGGAAGACATATCAGAGGGCCGTATTTGACTTTCTCTGGCTTCACTGTTTCCATGAGGCAGAGTTCAGACATGCCTCCATCCTTCATCCTTCAATATCTATTCTGACACCACCCACTCCTCCCTCACACACTGCCTTTCTGTCGGGTTCAATTATCGGTCCCAGTTGGCCTCACAGAACTCACAGACAATGTTCACAATTTAGTGGGCTTATTAAGGAAGGTAACTAGTTACCACAAGTCAGCATCAGGAAACAGTAAGTGTACCTCTCCTGTCATCCAGCAGTCATGTCAGTCTTTAGTCCTTAGCCTCTCAGTCACATAGTCCCTTTGCCTCTTTGGGCCAGAAAGGCAGCCCACTGCTCTGCCTCAAAGTATCATAGTCTCAGTATTGCTCCTCTGTTTTATGTCATGGACGCCTTGCCTCAGCCTCTGGTCTTGGCCTGGTTCCTCTGTTCTGTCCCATGGTCTCTGTGCTGCAGCCTTTGATGCCTCCATCTCAGTCTCTACCACTTCAGACAAAGATCTCAAGTATGTCCCACTAGGGCCTCTTACACCTTGATGGTCCAGCATTTCTCTGTGTTCCTGCTTCTGAGATGGCTTTTCCACATAACCATCCCTCCAAAATGGGATTTTAACCATAGCCATATAGGCTAGAATTGATAATACAATGCATAAGAGATTATGGCTAGATGGGCCTTATTCATTGACTACATCTCTTCATCTCTTTCTTAGGATCCCTGCTGACATTGTAGGATAGGCATTGATTGGACTGCTAACCATAAGGTTCCAGAACCAAACTCTCTGGTATTGAGTCAATGCTGATTCCTAGGGATCCCCTATGGGTTTCTGAGTAGAAAGCCCAGGCTTTCTCCTACTGGTACTGGTAGTTTTGAACTGTCGACCATGCAGATTGCAACCCAGTGATTAACTGCTGTACCACCAGGGTTCTGAGGTTCTTAAGGTTCAAATTTACCAACTGTTGCTCAGGAGAAAGATGAGACTATTAGTTTCTGTAAGGATTTACAGCCTTGGAAAACCAATATAGGGTCATTGTGAGTTAGAATCAACTAGAGGGCGGTGATAGATCTCTTTATAGATATTTTAATTTATGTATATATATTGCTAACCCAGTTTTCTTTTGTTCCTTGGGCCTGTTTTTTTTCCTAATTGTTTTATTAGGGGCTCATAGAACTCTTATCACAATCCATATATATACATACATCAATTGTATAAAGCACATCTGTACATTCTTTGCCCTAATCATTTTTTTTACATTTTATTAGGGGCTCATACAATTCTTATCACAATCCACACATATACATACATCAATTGTGTAAAGCACATTCCTACATTCTTTGCCCTAATCATTTTGAAAGCATTTGCTCTCCACTTAAGCCCTTTGCATTAGGTCCTCTTTTTTTCCCCCTCCCTCCCTTGCCCGCCCTCCCTCATGAGCCCTTGATAATTTATAGATTGTTATTTTGTCATATCTTTCCCTATCCGGAGTCTCCCTTACCCCCCCCCCACCCTTCTCTGCCGTCCGTCTCCCAGAGAGGAGGTCACATGTGGATCCTTCAAATCAGTTCCCCCTTTCCAACCCACTCACCCTCCACTCTCCCAGCATTGCCCCTCATACCATTGGTCCTGAAGTTATCATCCACCCTGGATTCCCTGTGCTTTCAGCTCCCATATGCACCAGTGTAGAATTAGGATCATGGTAGTTGGGGGGAGGAAGCATCCAGGATCCGGGGGAAAGCTGTGTTCTTTTTTTTTTTTCTTTCTTTTTTTACATTTCATTAGTGGCTCATACAACTCTTATCACAATCCACACATATACATACATCAATTGTATAAAGCACATCCCTACATTCTTTGCCCTAATCACTCTCAAAGCATTTGCTCTTCACTTTACCTTTGCATCAGGTCCTCTTTTTTTTCTCCTCTCCCTCATGTGCCCTTGGTAATTTATACATTGTTATTTTGTCATATCTTTCCCTATCCGGAGTCTCCCTTACCCCCCCCCCACCCTTCTCTGCCGTCCGTCTCCCAGAGAGGAGGTCACATGTGGATCCTTGTAATCAGTTCCCCCTTTCCAACCCACTCACCCTCCACTCTCCCAGCATTGCCCCTCATACCATTGGTCCTGAAGTTATCATCCACCCTGGATTCCCTGTGCCTCCAGCTCCCATATGCACCAGTGTACAACCTCTGCCCTATCCAGTCCTGCAAGGTAGAATTTGGATCATGGTAGTTGGGGGAGGAAGCATCCAGGATCTGGGAGAAAGCTGTGTTCTTCATCGGTACTGCATCGCATCCTGACTGACCCATCTCCTCTCCTAAACCCCTCTATGAGGGGATCTCCAGTGGCCGACAAATGGGCTTTGAGTCTCCACGCTGCACTTACCCCTTCATTCACTATGGTGTGTGTGTGTGTGTGTGTGTGTGTGTTTGTGTGTGTGTGTGTGTGTGTGTGTGTGTGTAAAATTAAAAACTTTTATACAATAGCCTATACTCCAGGATAAATATTAGCTATCTGCTTTATACTCCTCCTGGATCATTGCAGTATCCCCACTTTGGGAAACACTGCTATAGAGGGACAGGAGTATGGAAATGCTTATAGTGCCCTCTCTGCAACAAACTTTGATTCACAGTTTTAAGGTAATAGTGATGTGTGAGCTGAACTATATTAAGCTTACATTTTATAGGTCAAAAATGATTGGATGTTGGCACTTTAATTTCAAGCATCTTAATGTAATCTAACATTCCATCTTCCATAAATTTTGTTTTATTTTTAAAATACTAAATGAAAATTAATTGATTGCTAAGTTACTGTGTAAGCAAAATGAAAGAGCATGAAACTGAATCTTTTAAATGTATTTTTAAGTATTCCTGAGAAACAAGAGATTGGAAGACTTGATTTCCTTTGAAAAACAGTTTGTTCACTCCCTCAATGCATGAATATCTCCTTTTATTAAATTGGAACTCTATGATGCTCACTCTCCCGACACAACGGCTGGAGCCAAAGTGGGTGAACAAGTAAATGTGGTGAAGAAAGCTGATGGTGCCCGGCTATCGAAAGAGATAGTGACTGGGGTCTTAAAGGCTTGAAGATAAACAAGCGGCCATCTAGCTCAGAAGCAACAAAGTCCACATGGAAGAACACACCAGCCTGTGTGATCGAGTGGTCCTGAAGGGATCAGTTACCAGGCATCAAAGAACAAAAAAATCATATCATTGACTGCACACCTCCATGATAGGATCGCTGAAGACAAATGGGTGCATAAGCAAATGTGGTGAAGAAAGCTGATGGTGCCTGGCTATCAAAAGAGATAGTGTCTGGGGTCTTAAAGGCTTGAAGGTGAAAAAGCGGCCATCTAGCTCAGAAGCAAAAAAGCCCACATGGAAGAAGCACACCGGCCAGTGCGATCACGAGGTGCCAAGGGACCAGGTATAAGGCATCATGCAAAAAAAAAAAAAGATATGTGTGTATGTATGTGTACATGTGTGTATATGTATATATGTATATGTATATATGTATATATATATACCATATTAAATGAAGGGGGAAGTGCAGAGTGGAGACCCAAGGCCCAAGTGTCGGCCAATGGAGATCCCCTCATAGAGGGGTTTAGGAGAGGAGATGGGTTAATTAGGGTGCGAGGTAGTACCGATGAAGAACACAACTTTCCTCCAGATCCTGGATGCTTCCTCCCCCCAACTACCATGATCCGAATTCTACCTTGCAGGGCTGGATAGGGCAGAGGCTGTACACTGGTACATATGAGGGCTGGAGGTACAGGGAATCGAAGGTGGATGATACCTTCAGGACCAAGGGTGTGAGGGACGATGCTGGGAGAGTGGAGGGTGAGTGGGTTGGAAAGGGGGTACTGATTACAAGGATCCACATGTGACCTCTTCCCTGGGAGAGGGACAGCAGAGAAGGGGGGTAAGGGAGACTCCGGATAGGGCAAGATATGACAAAATAACGATGTATAAATTACCAAGTGCACACGAGGAGGGGGGAAAGGGGAGGGAGGGGGAAAAAATAAAAAAGAGGACCTGATGCAAGGGGCTTAAGTGGAGAGCAAATGCCTTGAGAATGATTGGGGCAGGGAATGTATGGATGTGCTTTATACAATTGATGTATGTATATGTATGGATTGTGATAAGAGTTGTATGAGTCCCTAATAAAATGTAAAAAAGGAAAAGAGAAAAATATGATTAGGGCAAAGACTGTACAGATGTGCTTTATACAATTGATGTATGTATATGTATGAACTGTGATAAGAATTGTATGAGCCCCAATAAATTGTTAAAAAGAAAAACAGTTTGTTTTTAGATGTATGTTCTTTAATCCTGATGGATTATGGGAAGGATCTGGTCAATCTAGTTGAGGTAAAATGCTCTTTTCTTTCTTGTTTGCCACTGTTATGTCCCTCATTTTTATTCCTTCTGATTAATATAGTGCATTGTTTGAGAGGAAAACGTCCAACTATGTAGTCTCCTTTTATCTAAATCCCTGGTTTCCTTATAGGTAATACCATCCATGTATACATTTGCAAAGCTTATTTTTCCCTTCCCGGTGACGTAGGAAATTGAGATCTTTAGGTTTAGGACCACAGTAAATATCTGGGAATAGTAAGGGTCCTAAGTACACAGAGGAGGAAACAGACACATAAAATACAGTACTTTTACTGTTCGGGCATTTATATAATCCCACTTCATGTTATGATCACTGCATATTTTAAAAGGTAATTTGGATAAAATATCTGATTTTATTTTCAGGTACGGTGTCTGAGAGACTATGGAGAATTTGAAGTTGATGATGGTACCTCTATGATACTAAGAAAAAACAGCCAGGTATTTATTGTCTTAAGAATGTATACTTTGAACTTCAATAAAAGTATTGAATGAAGAAAATGTTCGAATCAATAGTAAAATAATTACCTTGTGATGACAATTTATAGCACAGGCATTATGTTTAATATAGATCACCTTGTTTTGTACTTTTTGTAAATGTTAAGACTTACAAATATTGAATATACAATGGACTGCAAAAAGTGGGAAAATTCCATTCTGTGATTCCATTTATCTACCATGTGTTGTAAGCAATGTACTAGTAAAATTTTTATCTATTAATTACAAACAGATATAATTTTTATGAGTATATTACTTGGGCTTTGTTTGTTGTTTTTTCATTCTCTTTTGTTTTGTTTTTTCTATAGCACCTATATCTTTAGTGACTTCTTTAAGCATTAAAGAGGGCCACATCCTAAGAACTCATAGTTCTTAGATTGGGGCTAGATTTAAATGGGAGCACAAAATCCATTCACATATCTGTGGTTTATATATGTCTCTGGTTCACTTTAGAAACAACATTATCATTTTATGATAACGAAAACTTTTCAAACCATCTTCCTGGGACATAAGGTAACGATAGTGTTATTCATTTAGCTAATGATACAGAATTTAAAACACGGTTGAGAAAAGCATATAGAAGTGTACGCTGGTTTCAGACATCAATTCATGCTCGAATTGTTGACTTATATAGATTAAATTCAAGTTTCTGAACAATTTATTAAAAAATCTTTTCTGGGGGGACTCATACAGCTCTTATTACAATTCATCCATACATACATTGTGTCAAGCACATTTGTACATTTGTTGCCATATAATTTTCAAAACATTTTCTTTCTACTTGAGCCCTTGGTATCAGCTCCTCATTTTCACCCTCCTTCCCCCACCCTCCCTCACGAACCCTTGATTATTTATAAATTATTATTATTTTGGCATATCTCACACTGTCCAACGTCTCCCTTCACCCACTTTTCTGTTGTCTGTCCCCCATGGAGGAGTTTATATGTAGATCTTTATAATCCCTTGCCCCTTTCTACCCTACCTTCCCTCCACCCTCCCGGTATCGCCACTCTCACTACTAGTCCTCAGAGGGTCATCTGTCCTGGATTGCCTCTGTTTCTAGTTCCTGTCTGTACCAGTGTACATCCTCTGGTCTACCCGTATTTGTAAGGTAGAATTGGGATCATGATAGTGGGAGGGAGGAAGCATTAAAGAACTAGAGGAAAGCTGTATGTTTTATCTTTACTATACTATACCCTGACTGGTTTGTCTCCTCCCCAAGGCCCTTCTGTAAGGGTATGTCCAGTTGCCTATAGATGGGTTTTGTGTCCCCATTTCGCACTCCCACTCATCACAGTGATAGGACTTTTTGTTTTTTGATGCCTGATCCCTGATCCCATTGACACCTCGTGATCACACAGGCTGGGCTGGACACTATTTACACAAATAATTAGGGTTGATGTTGGAACAAAACTTTCAACAAAATTCATTCCAAAAGGTAGCAACATGCATACCTGACTAGTACCTGTCATAACAAAATAAGAAGAGCATTAAAGTAGTAAATATTTGGTATTCCTGGATCACCATTCATTAGGCACCCTGAAGGCCAGAGAGTCAAACCAAAGTCCAATAACTGCCAATTCCATAACTTGGGATAGCAGTCATCATCTTCTCACACTGATGAATTTCAGTCTTAAATCAAAGGGCTCCTGATGAGTTTGAATGAAAGCCCAGTTTACAAACTCCAGTGAATGTAGCTTCCACATGGATTCTTTCTGGTGTGGCCTATGAAAGATATTGTGTGCCTCAAAAGAACAATATTAAGTCCACTAGTCTGTAGCACACACCCTGGATTACCAAGAGCTGGATAGAAAGTAGGTCCAAAAGGTCCAATTAAGTGGGCCTCTACTCAAGTACTCCCTCAACGCAAGAACACTTTGTTCTAGTCACCTGGCATTCTGTGATAACCTTCCCGCCAGAATTGCTGAAGACAAATGGGTGCATAAGCAAATGTAATGAAGAAAGGTGATGGTGTCCAGCAATGCAAAGATATAGCATCTGGGGTCTTACAGGCTTGAAGATGAACAAGTGACTCTCTCTAAGAAGCAACAAAGCCCACATGGAAGAAGCACACCAGCTTGTGTGATAAAGAGGTGTCGAAGGGATCAGGTATCTGGCATCAAAGACCCAGAACAAAAAGCCTTATTGATGTGATTGAGGGGGAGGGTGGACTGGAGACCCCAAACCCATTTGTAGACAGCTGTGAGAGTAGTGGTACCAAGAGGGGGCACTGATCACAATGTAACCCCTCCTTGGGCATGGGCAGTAGAAAAGAGGGTAAAGACAGACCTCGGACAGTGTAAGACATGAAAAATTAATAACAATTTATGAATTATTAAGAGTTCGTGAAGAAGGGAAGAGGGAAAAATGAGGAGCCCATGCCAAGGGCTCAAGTAGAATGAAATTGTTTTGAAAATGATGATGGCAACAATGAACAAATGTGCTAGACACAATGGATGGATGCATAGATTGTGATAAGAGCTGTATGAGCCCCCAAGAAAATGATTTTGATCAGAATTGTGTTCTATCTATAGATTTATTGCTTTCAGTAATATTCACATTTTGATTTTTCTGTAGTTTCCTTTGTACAGGTCTTTTGTTTCTTTGGTTAAGTTTATTCCCAGGTATTCATCTTTTGTATGGATATTATAAATGATATTGTTTTCTCTTTTTTTATTTTTTTTCTTGATGTTTTTATTTTGGAGCTCTTCAATAGCATATTAAAATGGATTTCTGCTTATTAATCTTGTATGCCATTACTTTAACAGATTCGTTAGTACTTTCCAACAATCTTTCTGTGGAGTCCTTGGGGCTCTCACTATGTAAAATCATACTATCTGCAAATAGTGACAGCTTGACCTATTTTTTGCCCAATTATATTCCTTTTATTTTAAAATTTTTTTGCTGTCTGTCTGGCTAAGATGTTTATTGTAGTACAATGTTGAATAAGAATATTGATGAGGGACACTCTTATCTACTTCCTGTTTTCATTTTTTCTAAATGATCGTGATCAGGTTTTGAGGATTATGCTCATTTCATAGAATGCGTGTGGGAGTTTGCTGTCAGTTTCTATATTTTGGAATAGTCTGCACAGAATTAGTTATGGCTCTTCCCTGAATACTTGCTAGCATTCTCCTGTGAAGCCAACATACATACTTCTTTAGAATCTTTCTTGGTTGGAAGTCTCTTGGTGACCACTAATTCTTCTTTTGCTCTACATGTATCTTTTTATTTCATTTGGATCTTTTGTGATGGCACCCTTTTCATCTCAAATTCTAGATATTTGCATCTTTCTTTTCCTTTGTTAAGTTTTCTATCAGTTTGTCGATTTTGTTAATCTTTTCATAACCAACTTTTTGTCTTGTTGATTTCCCCCCCATTTTTCAGTTCATTTATTTCTGCTTCAATTTTTATTAGTTCTTTCCCTTTATTGTTGAAGGACTTATGTGGTTTCCCTCTTTCTACTTCTTGGAAGTGTTTTATTAGTATTGGTTTTGGATTTCTCTCATATTTCGTGTGTGTATTGATTGCTATAAATTGACTTCAGATAACTGCATTTGTTGTATCCGAGTTTTTGGTATGATGTGTTATAGGTTTGCTTGTTTTAAGGAGTTTCTTAATTTCTCGTTTTCGTTTACTCTAGTGTCCAGTCATTTTGAAATGGTATGTTGTTCAGTCTCCATGTGTTTGTCTTTTTGTTCCTTTTCTTTCTGTTGTAGATTTCCAGTTTTATAACATTGTGATCTGAGAAAATGAATTGTTGAATTCAAAATTCCTTTATTTTTTCCTCCTCAGGAAATAACCTTTATTTCTCCCTTGTATTTGAGGGATATTTTTGTTCAGTATAATATTCTTGGCTGGCTTCCTTCCGCCCCACCCCCCCTTCCACCCGTCACAATTGTATATATGTCATTCCATTGTCTTCTTGCCTGCAGGTCTTTTGCTGAGAAGTCTGAATTTATCCTTATCAACTTTCCTTTGTAGATGACTTTTCCTTTTTCTCTAGCTGCCCTCAGATTCTCTCCTTTTCTTTATGTCTTGATGTTTTCTCTTTGGTTGTCCATTCTTCTCAGCTTGTTGAATAGTGTGTTGAAATTTTCTTCCATGGTTTCTTGTACTATTCTCTGTAGATTTTTTTTTGGTAGTGTTCTTTTCCCAGCATTTCTTTTCTTTTTTCTTTTCTTAGATGGGTTCTTATGATAGTGTCCTACAGGATTTATTTGGATGCTTCCGGGGTTTTTTGTTGATTGCTTCTGTTGTCTACTGTCGTGAGGGTAATTGTCTTCAAGCTCATTTATTTTATTTTCCTTTTCCATTTTATTCCTCTAGCCTTTTACTATGTTGCCTAATTCAGTTATCTCATTGCTTGTCTTCTAGAATCCTTTGGTTTAAGGATTTTAATTTCTCAATTTCTTCTGTTTTTCTCATGAACATTCCCCAGATCTCTTGACCTAAGCATCATTCTTCTGAATTCTGTTACTGGTGGTTCACAATCACATCTTCAGACTATTCCATTGGTTTGAGTGCTACTTGGTTGTTCATGTTTGTTTTTCTTGAATTTGGAAGCTTTCTGTGCTTGACTGCTGTTTCTTCAGCATTGTGGTGTGTGAGCTGCTGGTCATACAGAGGTAGAGTTTGTCTAGTGACACAGGTGAGTTCTAATAGGAGCTGGAAAACATACAGTGGTGAAATGAAAAGAAGGGGAAAGGTGCCTAAGTGGGGATAGTGGCTGGGAAAAATAGAATAAAATAAAAGTAATGATAAGAATAAAGTAATGATAGTAATAAGTGACTGTGAATAAGCCAACAGACTTGCAAAAATAATGGGAAAATATTTTCAGAGGGGTAATCACAATAAGGAGCTCTGGTCATATAATGGTTATGTATTGAGTTGTAATCCGAAAGGTCAACATTTTAAAACCACCAGCTGCTCCGCCAAAAAAAGGAGACTTTCTATTCCCATAAACAGTTACAGTCTCAGAAACTCACCGGACAGTTTTACCCTGTCCTATAGGATCACTGTGAGTTGACACTTGCGGGCAGAGAGTTAATCTCAATTAATAGGTTTCATGGAAAGATATTTAATGAGAGAACAGCAAGAAAATAGAAAGATAATTGATAGAAGTACAAGGATCAAAAAAAAAAAAGACTTGGGTATGGTTGTGGGTACCAGATTCTGCTATTGTGGCAATGTGAATGAATGTGAGCATATCTGTGCACTTAGGAGGTCCTGGAAAGCCCATGCTAGAGTGGGTATGCTGGGATACACAGACCTGTCTCTTCCTGGGAGGAATGTGGATTCTCAGGAGGGTGGAGTCACTCCAGAAGAGGAAGTAGGAGATCAAAAAAGAGAGAGAGAGAGAGAGTATTAAAATAGAACAAAAGTACAAAATCCAAAAATATATATAATAAAGCTACCTTGTGGGTGGGGATTCCTGCTCTTTTAGTAGTCTGTGTGTACATGTATGCGGTATCACGGCGCTGGCACACGGGATGGAATGCCTTGTAGAACAAAGCAGGAAAAGAGGAGGAAGATGGGGAAATGGTACAAAGCGTACCTTGGGTACTGAGCATGTGTGTACCAAGCTGCCCAAGTGATCTGCTAGCTATCTGTGTCCCTAGAGGCCAGGGAGGTAGAGGGTTGGCTGGCTGACTGTCTTTTCTCAGGGGCCACGAAGAATCACGATGCTTGTAGAAGCAACTCATGTTGCTGCTCATCCGTAAAGGGGAGTCTGTCAGCAGGCCTTGCTGCTTTCCACTTTGAGAAACTTGGGTCAACTTGGC
Organism: Tenrec ecaudatus; assembly: GCF_050624435.1. NCBI lineage: Eukaryota > Metazoa > Chordata > Mammalia > Afrosoricida > Tenrecidae > Tenrec > Tenrec ecaudatus. The sequence goes on along the minus strand of NW_027459375.1, from coordinate 215,457 downwards.
TTTTAAGTTGAATTTCTTGCTACCAGGAAGTGCAGAATCTCTCTCATAGTGGAAACTCTTTGGTAGTTGCTGAGCACATCTTCCCGGGCTTGTTATATGGTGGCCATCTTACCCCATTTTCTGTCTTTTTCTACTTGAGGTATTATAGTAGTATAGATGTATTTTTTTCTCACAACAACAACCTTACATTATTTATTGTTAAACTTGATTAGGAAGCAAAAAAACAAGGAATAAACCAGATTATTTGCCGATTGAAGTTCAATTCCTCAGATGGGGACAAAAATCTTAATTCATGATTTGAGCCTGGGAAAATGCGGCCATGCGTGCCATCCTTCAGGGGGCTCCTTACAGACCCAGCTTGGTTCTTCTCCAATGTCTTCTCTTGGAGTTGTACCTGATTTTATTACCGGTTTTCATTCGAATCCATTGGGGAATGGGCAGATTCTGCTTCTGTTTCTTGGCCAGGAATCTCTTGATCCTGAAAGTCTTATGAGATGACATGGTGAAGTCGGAGCACCACCACACTCGGGGTGGCAGAGAGACGGAGAGGTAGATGTATTTTTTAATATCATTTTACTAGGGGCTCTTACACCTCTTATAGCAATCCATATATCAATTGTATCAAGCACATTTGTACATATGTTGTCACCATTATTTTCAAAACATTTTCTAATTGAGGCCTTGGTATCAGCTCCTGTTTTATTTCCCTCCCTCCCTCCCTCCCTCACCCTCATGACTCCTTGTTAAATTATAAATTATTATTATTTTCATATTTTACACTGTCTGCAGTCTCCCTTTACTCTGTTGCTTGTCCCCTGCAGGTGGGGAGTGGCTTATATGTCGATCATTGTGACTGGTTTTCCTTTTCTCCCCTTCCTCTCCCATCTTCCCCTTCCCCTCATGGTATTGCTACTCCCATTACTGTTCCTGAGGGATTTATCTGTCCTGGATTCCGTGTACCAAGAGCTCTGATATGTACTAGGGTACATGTTCCTGTCAAGCCAGATTTGTAAGCTAGAACTGGGGTCAGGATAGTGGGGTGCCAAGGTCAATTAAAGAGCTAGAGTAGTGTGTATTTTGTTGGTGCTAAACTTCACCCTGACTGACTTGACCCTTCTGTGAGGAGATGTCCAATTGTTTACAAATGGGCCTTGGGTCTCCACTCCAACCCCCCCCCCAATTCATATCTATATGATGGTTTGTTTTGGGTCATCTGATACCTGATCCTGTTGACACCTTGTGATCACACAGGCTGTGTGCTTCTTTCATGTGGGTTTTATTGCTTCCCTGCTAGATGGCCGCTTGTTTAACTTCAAGCCTTTAAGACCCCAAACACTGTATCTTTTCATAGCTAGGCACCATCAGCTTTCTTCACCACATTTGCTAATGCACCCATTTGACTTTAGCTATCATGTCAGGAAGGTGAGCATCACAGAATGCCAGGTTATTAGAAGGAAGTGTTCTTGCGTTGCGGGAGGACTTGAATAGAGAACCAATATTCATCTGCAACCTTGATATTAAACATAAATATATGAACATAGACCCATATCCCTATCATTATATAAGTATATTTTTATATATGTGTGTATATTTACACCTCTATAAATGTCTTTTGCCTCCAACAAACGATCCTTGAACTAACTACAAGTTTTCTTTCTTGATGTGTTTTGTTTTGTTCTTTGTCAGTGATTTGTTGTTGTTTTGTTGTCTGGTTGTATACTGTTGCTTTGTTTTCCTCTGTCTTATTTTCGTGCATGTTATTGTCTCCACAGGTCTGTCTAAATAAGACAGGCTGGATGAACTATCTGGAGGAAAAACAATGGACCGACAGTTCCGGGGGGTGCTTGGGATAGGGGAAGTGGGGGGGTAAGGAAGTGGTGTTAACAAACCCAGGGACAAGGGAACAACATGGGACCCAAAATGGTAGTGAGGAGGGAGTGGCAGGCCTGGTAGGGAATGATCAAGGGTAAGGTTACATAAAGAAGAGGTATAGCTGTAACCCAGGTGGGGATGGAGCTTGGTAGTAGGGCAGGAGGAAAGTCAAGGGAGATGGAGGAAAGAGCTAGGAGTCAAAGGGCATTTATAGAGGTCTAGACAAAGACATGTACATGCAAATATATATATGAGGATGGGGAAATAGATCTATGTTTCTGTATTTATAGGTTTAGTTTTAAGGTGGCAGAAGGACCTTGGACCTCTACTCAAGCACTCCCTCAATGCATGAATACTTTCTTTTATTAAGTTGGCACTCTACGATGCTCACCCTCCCTACACAACTGCTGAAGCCAAAGTGCGTGAACAAGTAAATGTAGTGAAGAAAGCTGATGGTGCCCGGCTATCAAACGAGATAGTGTCTGGGGTCTTAAAGGCTTGAAGATAAACAAGCGGCCATCTAACTCAGAAGGCACAAAGCCCACATGGAAGAACACACCAGCCTGTGTGATCGCGTGGTCCTGAAGGGATCAGTTATCAGGTATCAAAGAACAAAAAAATCATATCATTGGGTGCACACCTCCATGATACGATCACCAATGACAAACGGGTGCATAAGCAAATGTGGCGAAGAAAGCTGATGGTACCCGGCCATCAAAAGAGATAGTGTCTGGGGTCTTAAAGGCTTGAAGGTGAACAAGCGGCCATCTAGCTCAGAAGCAATAAAGCCCACGTGGAAGAAGCACACCAGCCTGTGCAATCACGAGGTGCCAAAGGCATCATGCAAAATATATATATATATATATATATATATATATACCATAGTGAATGAAGGGGGAAGTGCAGAGTGGAGACCCAAAGCCCATTTGTCAACCACTGGAGATCCCCTCATAGAGGGGTTTAGGAGAGGAGATGGGTCAGTCAGGGTGCGATGTAGTACCGATGAAGAACACAGCTTTCCCCCAGATCCTGGATACTTCCTTCCCCCAACTACCATGATCCGAATTCTACCTTGCAGGACTCGATAGGGCAGAGGTTGTATGTACACTGGTGCATATGGGAGCTGGAGACACAGGGAATCCAGGGTGGATGATACCTTCAGGACCAGGGGTCTGAGGGGTGATACTAGGAGAGTGAGGGTGAGTGGGTTGGAAAGGGGGAACCGATTACAAGGATCCACATGTGACCTCCTCCCTGGGAGATGGACGGCAGAGAAAGGGAGGAAGGAAGCCTCCGGATAGGGAAAGATATGACAAAATAACAATCTATAAATTATCAAAGGCTCATGAGGGAGGGGGGACCGGGGAGGGAGGGGGAAAAAAAGAGGACCTGATGCAAAGGGCTTAAGTGGAGGGCAAATGCTTTGAAAATGATTAGGGCAAAGAATGTAGGGGTGTGCTTTATACAATTTATGTATGTATTTGTATGGATTGTGATAAGAGTTGTATGAGCCCCTAATAAAATGTAAAAAAAAATGTCTTTTGCCTCCTTTCCTCCTCTATTTCCCTTTACTTTCCTCCTGTCCCACTATCATGTTTGACCTTCATTTGGCTCTCAGTAATTCCTCTTTCAGCTACATTGCACTTGATCTAACCCCACCAGGCATTCTACACCTTCCTCTCCATCAATTTTAGATCTCTTGTTGTTCCCTGTCCGTGGGTCTGTTGGCTCCCCTCCCCCTTCCCTAGCTCTCCCTTTCTCTTATCCCCTGGAACCGTTGGTCCCATTTTCTTCTCAGGATTGTAGGATTTGAATTTTTCTAATATGGTTATAAAGTTCTTTCCTGTTGTTTTGTTTATATAGTGGATAACATTGATTGTTTTTCTAATATGTAACCATCATTGCACCCTTGTTATGAATTCATGTTGGTCATGATGATTTACTTTACTGAGATATTTATTGTTGGCTTTATTAGGTAGGGTTTTGTTGAGATATTTTTACATTTATGTTCATAAGGGATATTGCTGTATTATTTTCTTTCCTGGCTATGTTTCTGTCTGATTTGGGTATAATGATTTTACAAGTTTCATAAAATGAATTTGGGGACTTTCCATTTTTATTATGTCCTACAATGGTTTGAATAAAATTGGTGTCAACTCTTCTTTGAATGTATTGGGAGTTTTTAATTGCATGACTCGTTTCTCTTTTCAATATGTATGTTTACTTTTCCTGCTTCAGTGTGTTCGTGTATGATAGATGGTGGTGTTGTTGCTGTTATTGGAAGGTGCTGTGGAGTTATTCCAACTCAGTGTTCCTATGGACAATAGAGCAAAACCCTGCCCCATACTGTGCAGTCCTCACTATTGTTCTTATCTTTGAGCCCAGTGATGCAGCTACTGTGTCAATCCATCTTGTTGAAGGTTTTCCTCGGTTCTAAAACCCGGTACTTTTATCATGCGTGGGACACGTCTCCAAGGTCTGTCTCCCTGGACAACATGTCCAAAGTACATTAAACCAAGTCTCGTCATTTTCTGCTACAGAGCCTTCTGGATGCACTTTTTCTAAGACAATTTTTGTTTTCAGTTCCTCTTTTTAAGTAACTTATTTTTCCTCAATTGCTGTCAGGATTCCTGTCATTTGTAACTTTCATCATGATATGTCATGATTATTTTATTTCAGTCAGCCCTGCTTTTGGTTTGTTTAGCTTCATGAGTACATTTTTTACCATGTCATGATATATTAAGGAAGTTTCCTTCTCTCTGCTCTTTTGATTGTTTTGTTTGTTTCTTCCTGTTTTTTTGTCCAATCACACATAATGTACTTGATGTTGTCCCACAGAATTCTGTGATTTTCTCTAGATTTTCTTGTCTATTTTAAAAATTATTCCTTTACCAAATTAGGTTGAGAGATTTTCTTTAATCTCACTGATGAACTCTCTCTGATTCAATTCTAGTCCATTTGCTCTTTTTTAAAATAAAAAGACCATACTACTGGGGACTCAGTTAGTTTATTGTGCCAACCTGGCCGATAAACACATGTGGGGTTAATTGAAGGGCAGAGGGATAAATGGCTCAGTGAGCCTCACCTTTCTAGTTCTCGGGTCTCTTGCTTTGTGGTCACACCAGGGTGCAACTGCTTTCGCAGTTCCCTGCTTCAGCTTGCAAGACAGACTTCCTGCAAGACATCCCCAGGGAGAAGCCACATGAACGTACCCCGATGCAGCCCTGGGTGCTGGAGCACCCACGTGGAGACCCCTGCCAGCGCTGAGATGCTTACATATTCATTGACTCAGCTTTCCTCTGCAGTCGACATCATTGTGTCTGTTTTGTGAGATGGAGCAGGACTTTGTGGACTGTTATTGGACTAATGGGTTAATGTTGGACTTGTGGGCTTGGGCAGCACTGGGTTGGGATATTTTCTTGATGCGCACTTAACCTTTACATACAACTCTCTCTTATACACAAGTTGCTGTAGATTTACTTCTCCAAAGTACCTAGACTAATAAAGGGGCTCTTAGAGCTCTTATAACAATCAATACATCAATTGTATCAAGCATATTTGTACATATGTTGCCAAGATTATTTTCTAAACATTTACTTTCTATTTGAGCCCTTACTATTAGACCCCAGGGACTCTCAAGGGGCAGGATTGTACTAGGAGGCCAAGAGGTGCAGTCCTTATGCCCTTGTGATGATACTGGCCTTGCTGTGCCCCAGGGTCAGTTAGCCCCTAGGGCAAGGCAGGGCATGAAGTGAGACCAGTGTTAAGAGCTCCGCTGGTGTAGGCAGTCCCCAAAGGAGAGAGGGCCACCGTTGATCCCAAACCCTAGCGAGGTGATCTCCTGGCTGTCTTTTCAGGCAAGTGGGGGAGATATGTCAGTTACGTGGGCGCTGACAGAAAATGAACCAGCCATGTGATGGACATGGGGCTTAGAGGAGCCAGCAGAGAGCAGGCTGCCACGGTCAGGCCTTATCAGGGGTTTAGAGGCCAGGGTCAAAATATCAGTCCCTCTTTTTCCCCTCCCTCCCCACCCCACCTTGACCCCTTGATAAATTATAAATTATTATTTTCATATCTTAACCAACCACTCTCTCCCGTCACCCTTGGTTTCTGTTGATCGTCCCCCTGGGGTGGGGGTGTGGTTATGTGTCAATCATTGGAGTCACCTTTCTCCTGCCCTCCTGGTATCACTACTTCCATTGTTATTCCTTGATTCAGTGTGTGTCTCGAGCTCTTATCTGTATCTGTGTACATGTTCTGGTCTAGCCCGCAGTGAAAGGCAGGACTGGAGTCATGGTAGTGGGGGGTGAGGAACCTCAAGGAACCAGAGGAATATTGTATATTTCATTGGTGTTATACTGCATCCTAGTTGACTCATCCCTTGTGACCCTTTTGCAAGGAGATGTTCCATTATCTACAGATGGATTTGGGGGGGGGGGGTGTGTGTGTGTGTGTTTTGGGTCTTCTGATGCCTGTTACCTGATCCCATCTCATGATCACACAGGCTGGTGTGCTTCTTCCATGTGGGTTTGTTTATCAGCTAGACAGCTGCTTGTTTAACCTCAAGCCTTTCAGATCCCAGATGCTATATCTTTTGATAGAAGAGGTACCATCAGCTTTCTTTTTTTTTTTTTTAATATTAGCATGGTGTGTTTGATTTTTGCAGTACTTTCACATATCCTGCTCCAATTAGTGATACTTATTTTCCCCAGAGATAAAGAAAACAAGGGAATGGGTTATTAAGCTAAACTGAAATAAGGTATGAATAGCAAACTAGTAAATGTACAAGTAATTTTCTCACATAACACTTGATCACTAGAGTATGAATAGCAGCTTCTCCAACTCTGACACCAAGCGATTACATTTAATGCGATGGAAAGTTAATGTCCAAGCCTGGGTGAGCAGCATCTGACACTTGTCAGAGCCAGTCTTAGTTTTCTGTTGTTGTTGTGGTCGGGTGCTGTCGAACCAGCTCCACCTCACAGTGACCCTCTAGACAAGAGAGCACACCCCATCCAGTCCTGAACCATCCCCAGTATCGCTCTATTTTTGCATCATTGTTGCAGGCAATCCATCAGCTTTCTTTACCACATTTGCTTGTGCACCCATTTTGTCTTCACCGATCATGCCAGGAGGGTGAGCATCACAACATGCCAGGTTCTTAGAACAAAGTATTCTTGTATTGAAGGCAGGCCCTGAGCAGAGACCTAAAGTCCATCTACTACATCAATGTCTTGCCATATATGATGTACATAGACCAATACCTCTATTTTTATGAATTAATGTATTTACATAGGTACACACTTATGCTTATACCTCTATCTATAGCTTTGCTTCCTAGATCTTTCCTGTTTCTTTTTACCTTTCTTCTACCTCACCATCACACTCACCCTTCCACCTTAGTAGTTCTTCTCAGCTAAATTGCTGTTACCCCAACACCACCAGGATCTCTATGTCCTCCTCATTGTTGATTTTAATTCCTTAGTTATTCCCGTCTTTGGCGTTGTTTGCTTACCACTCCCTTCCCCTGCCTCCTTCTACTCGCAAAGTCCTTTGCTCTTCTAATGCGTTATCTGTTTCTCTCATCTTAGTATTCATCTTCTGAATTTCTCTTTGCTGTGGTGTACAGTTTCTAGTTTCAATTGATGTGTTATTTTAGTGCTTTCCTAATTACTCTAAAGTGTGTGTGTGTGTCTGTGTGTGTGTGTGTTCAGTTTTTCTTTAGCTTCGCAATCTTTCCTTTCTCCCGGTTCATTCATAGTATAAAAGTATAATTTTTAATAGTTTATCAGGTAATTTCAATGCCTTTTCTTCCTGAAAAAAGGTCTTCTAGCTCTATATTGGTCATGTGCTTCAGCTGTTCTGTCTTGTTTCTTCATATAAACTTAAATTGCCTTTGCCACTGAGATGTTGTAGTATTAGTGTTTTTGTGTTTAATTGATCTTAGTATCTTGAGACTGCAGACACTCCACCTATCTACTGGTTGTTGTAAAGGATAATTTGAGAATGTGTGTGGTACTGTTTGTTGTTATTATAGCACAGTTAGCAATGGTTTGTTTGGTGGTCTCACTTACGTAAAGATGATCAGGTGGTACAGGAGTATGTAGTGTCTGTCACTGTATAGGTATGACTACAGTCATAGAGGTGGCTAGGCCTGCGATTGCTGTCCACTGTCAGGTAGAACAGGAAGGGACAAAAAAAAATGCCAACGAAGAAATAATTTTTGAAAAAGAAACCAGCAAGAGACAGCGGACAAACAAGAGCAAGTGAAAGGAATTTAATAACTAGAAGTGTGTGTGTGTGTGTGTGTGTGTGTGTGTGTCAAAAACCAAGGTAGAGAAAAATAAAAGAGAAGCTAATCAAAACATAAAAAAGGAAAGGAAGGGAACTGGAAAAGTAAATTAAAATGGAAAGAATAGAAGTAGAAGCAGAAATAAAGAAGAAAGCAGAGTGCAGAAGTGATTAAAATAAATAAAAGGAAGTGAAGGAAAAGGAAAAACAAAGAGAAAACTTGGGGTGAGGACCTTTTTGTATAGGTCACAGCCTCTAGGGGGTTGAATATTGATTCCAGATGGAGCTTGGCAGGCCTATCTGTTTTCTGTGGTCCACGCACCTGATCCAGTAGGGTGTTTTTACAGCTTAGGTGATAGCTGAGGGGAATCTTTCTGGTAGAGAAGCAGCTGGGTCAGAATGGCTAATCATGGGGGAACTTTCCACGTGTCCAAGAGCAGCGAGGGATCCAGCATTGTATTTTTTGCTAGTGCTATGAGGAGAATCTCAAGCATTTCTGGGCATGGGGGTGATAAACCATCTCTAGGCATGGGGATGTTAAACCATGAGGGCATAGCTTTGTCTTCAAGCAGAAATGGACTTACAAGGATATCTCTGTCTGGTGTATGGGTGAAGGTAGGGGCTGGCAATTGTGATATCAGGAGGGTGTGGGAAACAAGTGAGGATCCTTTCTTAGTGCCAGCTACCAATGTGCCAGGCTTCTGTCTGGATGGAATGCGTCAGGCTAGCTGACAATTCACCTGTCTGTTCTTGCACCACTTTTGTTTCCCTTCATCTTCTAGTTAGTTTTCAGTCCACTTTTCTATAATTTCTTCTGAAGCTCAAGGTTCCAAGATTACCTAGTTTTACTAGATCTCTTGTATCTTTGTTGTAAGTTGTCTGTATAGTTATTCATTATACCTGATGTCCTTAATTCATAAGTTCTTCTTTTTTAAAAAAAAATATACTAGTTACACTCCTGGAAAATTCAGGGTTTATTAAAGTTGGGCAAAAAACCACTTCTGTGTTTACAAGTTTCTTATTGAATTTAATTTAAACTATACAATTCATTTAAGTAATTCTGATTAAAATACCAATAGCTTTAACAAAATTTGAATAAAGCAATAAATATAGTAAAGTTAACTTAATTCCTTATTAACTACTTGTTGCTGTTGAGTTGATTATGATCTATCACTGTTGGGATTTTAAAATAAGCTATTAGTTTGTTTTTTATTGATGTAAAATATAATCCAAGAGGTTATTTTCCAATAATTTCTTTTCTGTGTCCCTTTTTTCCCTCAGCATTTTTTACCTCGTTGGAAGTGTGAACAGTTAATCAGACAAGGAATTCTGGAACATGTGCTGTCATAGCTTCACATTTAGACAGAGTCCAGCTCTTGGAGACATCTGTACATCTTTCCATCTACCTGACACCACTGTTTAATTGTTAAAATTACAGGCATTCTTTATGTAAAACCAGAATTACTTGACTACATAGTTTTAGTGCTCATTTCTAAGAATTTATTAGAATCCTAAGAATTCTCATCCTTGCAGTAATCTCTATCCATATATATAACATTTTATATTAGTGGTTTGTTAATTACCTTTGAGTCTTTTTCCTCTTTTCCCCCCAAACACAGTTGCATTTGGCTGTACAAGAAGAAGGCAGACCCTCATGGGTCTTACATTCGGCAGGGATGCTGTAGCATTCCTGGTGAAGCCAAGAAGCCCAAGATTCTTGAATATTTATTAATGTTTCACACAAGCAAGTTACGATGATGTGTAAGACCTCTTGCTATATTTAATGTGTAACCACAATTGTTTATCATCTGATTTGCGAAGGCAGACAGTAATGGCTAGCCTGGCACATGACTATCAATAAACTTGTGCATCAGCAACAACTAAATGCCATAAGCAAGGTAGCTTAAAACAAAGGGAAGTTTATTCTCGGTTCTGGAGGCCAGAAATCTGAAGGCAAGTGTTGACAGCACCTTGTTCTCTCTCTGAAATAAGGGAGGTCCGTATATCGTTTTTCTCAGCTTTTGGGAACTGCCAGCAATTCTTAGAGTTGCTTAGCTTGTAGTCAATCATTCATTATCTATTTACTTGTGTTTTTGGATTCAAATGCCTTTTAAAGATACCAATCACCATTTTGAAATAACAGTGAAAGCAAATAATAATTTATAAGTGTATGTATATATATAGGTAGATATGAGTTGAACCGGTGGTCTGTGGGAGTATACCTGTGTGGCAGGGACTATTTTGATATACTTATTTGTACTGTAAATATGTCAATATGTCCACGTATGTGATAGAGCATACAGGGTACAAAGTTATGAAAACTTATTCATATCCAAAAACACCTTCAAGTTCTGAGGCACTGGACTGGAAGGGTAAAGACCATAGTTTGGAGACTGTCTAGGTCAATTGGTGTAACAGTCTTTAAACCGAATGTTTTGCATTTTATTTGGATGAGTAGCAGTTACAGGGAGTCTTATAAGCTTGCGTGGTGACCAGTTAAGTTCCAACTGTTAGTCTCTTTCCATTTGGAAAAGAGTTGAAATCAAAGACCCAAACAATTAGGTTAAAGAACTATTGGACCACATGAACTCCTACCTCCTGAGGGGTACCAACTCCCACAATCAAACGGGTCCAGTTGTGTAATTGAGGGGTAAAATTAAAGAGACAACAGACAAAATAAAGTATACAATTGCTCACCTTCAGGACGGCCATGATCTCAACAGCCAGGTCCACACACAGAGAGAAAATGTATCATATTTCTAATCATGCTGTATATACATTTTGAGGACATTCAAGCCCCCTAGTGACAGGTAACCATATGCGTAACAGGAAGGGGCTGTACAATAGGTTTATGCGTGACAGGAAGGGGACGAGCTAGGAATACACACACAATAGGAAGGGGGAAACACTGGGGATACACCTGTGACAAGATTACCCTCTAAGCAGCTGACCTCCAAGTGTACAGTCATTTACCATGTGTCATAATAAGGTTGTGACAACCTGGGGAAAACCTTTCTGTATCCCACAACCTCTCTAACATTAAGACGAGGAGAACTGGAAGGTTCCTGGCTACCACTCTAGTAAAAATCGAAGATCCTGAACAGAGTAGGAGAGAAAAGACCAGCTTCACTGGTCTGATAAAGACAGGTAGAGAATCCCCTCTCCCCCTAAGACTATAACCCTTAAACATCCGTCAAACCTGAAAATGAACCTATTCCCAGAGATCATTTTTATGCCATACTGGACAGACCTGTAAAATAGTAACACTTGTGAGGACTCATGAGAACAAAGTATACTGACAATCATATGAGAAGAAATGTTGCTACAAGCCAAGTTCAGAAGGCAGGAAGAGGGTGAAATGGGAACCCAAAAAGGATGTTTAAGGGATTACAACTAATGTCACAAAAGAAACAAATTAAGAATTGTTGAATGTGAAACTAATTCTGTAAACAGGTACAATGATGAAGTGTTCTTTAATTAAATAAAAACTTAGTTTTAGATTGTTGTTGCTGTGCATGTTGGGTGCTGCTTAAGATTTTCAACTCAGCAACCCCATAAGTGTTTGTTGGGGCTGTAGTTTTGGTCATCTCTACTATATTTTAAATTATGAAATGATGAAATGTTAAGTAAGTGAGTAAAGCTTTTCCAAAAAGTCATGTGGAAATAGAACTAAAAGATAATCAAGAAGGACTTCTGCCAAGATTAAATAGACACCGAGAGATTGAGACAGAGTCACAGAACAGAGGCAGGGTTCAGACAAAAATGAGTGAAAGAGAAAGATTTTATTGAGGGAAAAGAACTCCCAGATGGATTCCGCAACCCAACAAGAATAGGTTAAGGAAGTCGCGCATGGTGCTAGGGTGGCAGGATATATACATATTATATGAACTTAAAGGCATATGGGCCGGTAAGGGGAAGGGAGGTTCTTTGTACTGCGGCTGCAAGTTTCGGAGCAGGAGATGACCTGTCCATAAATCATCTTGTTCTCAGCAAACTTGCTTCCTGGCACGCTGGGGGGGAGTCTGTGTTCTGCCCGGGGGTAAGCTTTGTGACATGCTGGAGGCAGCTGCTTTGAAGTTCCGCAGGTCATCTGTCTTCTTGAGAGGCTGGTGCAAGGGGATGCCTGGTCCGGACCTGGCCCAAACAGACACACTACCAAGATCCTGTACAAGAAATATGTGAAAGACCAAATAAAACACGAATGAAAATCCAGGGACCCTCAGTTTTAGAGGAGAGGATAGAGAGATTATTTGAATGCTGACTACAAGAAGCTGAATAAAATCTAAATATGAAGACACGAGACTAGTAAATTCTCAACTGACATTACAGCACATCCATTATGAAATTTGTGTTTAATGTGAAATCATCACTATAATCAACATTGGAAGATTTTCTTCTTGTACCCATTGCTGTTGAACATTATGAAGTTTTGTGAACAGGGTTTGATCAGAACAATGAGCTGACAACTGCCCCATATCAATAGCTGGCAGCCCAGGTGCCCAGCCCTCCCCCTCCCCCCACCCATTTACCATAGGAGTTCTACCTACAGGTGGGGGCCACTTTTTGACTAATGATAGTGGCCAACATCTTCTAAATCTGTTCTCAACTGCACTCCGCAGTGAACAGAGAATTATAGTCATTCCCGTTCTGTGTCACACCCATAAGGAGACAGGTGCTTAGCACCTAACAACATATAATCACCAATTAAGTACAAATAGTACCATTACAGTACACTGAAGAATTCAATTTCATTTCACCCAAAGAAACAATTCACCAAAATAAAGATCTAGAAACCCTTTCTAAGGAAGAAATGTCATGGGAACTTCCTAATAGTTAATAATTGGGCATTTTACATAGAGAATATTGCAAGGCAAACAAAACTTTGGGAAAATTCAGGGACGACTACAATAACAAAATAAATGAAACATTAGAAATTATACCAACACAGCAAATTAAAATCCAAAAGATTACAGAAGTAGGTAGCATTGAAGGTAAGTCAATGAAATGTAATCAAGAAGAAACATTCATCAAGAGAAGACAAAGCTCATTAAGCTGATCATTTTTAGGTGCTATTTAGTTGGTTCCTCATAGCAACCCAGTGTACAAAAGAGCAAAATACTACCGTCCTGTGCCTCTTCACAATTAGGTTTGAACTTGTAACCATTTTATCAGTCCATTGTGAGAATCTTTTTTACTACCCTATTTTAACAAGTCTGATGTCCAACATCTTGAGACAATATGTTCAAAGTATGTGAAATGAAATCTTGTCATCTTTACCATTAAGGATCATTCTAGCTGTATTTGTTCTAGAATACTTGTTCTGCCTGTCCCTGGTCTTCTCACTGTTCTTCATCAATACCATGATTCAAATGTATCCATTCTTCTCTGGTCTTAATGCCCAAATGCCACACTCTCTTGGGTCAGACAGGTCTCAGTCTCAAAGTGACTCCCTTGCTCTTCAACACTAAAATGTCTTGTGCAGCAGATTTGTCCAGTGCAATACTGTTTGTTTTCTTGACTGCTCCTTCCATGGGCATTGCTTGTCAATCCAAGCAGAATGACATTTTAGATAATATTAGTCTTTACCATAATGTTGACTACTGATTATAAGGGTTTTGGTTTCCTTTGCATTGAGTTGTATTCCATACTGAAGATTGCAACCCTTGATCTTCATCAGCAAGTGTTTCAGGTCCTCACCTGTAGCAGTTGAGGTGTCATCTGTATATTGTAAGTTGTTAATAAACACTCTCTCCAATCCTGGGCCTGTCTTCATATGTTCTTAGATTATTACTTCACCATATATTTTGATTAAATATGGCGAAAGAAAGCAGCTCTGACATGAATATTAGCTGCTTTTAAACAGCCCCATATTGTTCTATTCCAATGAATGCCTCAAATACCACTTGGTTTGTACAGGGATGATCAAGGGTTGAGGAATTCCCATTTTTCCAAATGTGATCAATAGTTATGATCTATGTACCCTGTTACCTTTACAACGCAAGTAGCAACAGTTGTTATCTTTGTTCAGCCAAGATCCATCTCATATAATCAATGATAAATCCTTTGTTCCACATCCTCTCCTGAATCTGACTTGAATTTCTGGCAGCACTCTGTTGATTGTAACCATTGATGAATTTTTTTCAGCAAAAGTTGATTTAACAGATATTAATATAAGAAGTTTGATAACTTCTGCAGTCTGTTGTGTCACCTTTCTTTGACGTAGGCACAGATTTTCAGTTGGCCTTGTAACCTTGTGCCAAATTTCTTAGGCATAGACGAGCCTGTATATTACTTCGCTGAAGAAACATTTCCATTGACCAATTGCAGGAACTTTATTTTTTGCGAATGCCTTTGATAGGGCTTGGACTTCTTCCTTCAATACCATTGGTTTTTGATCAGAAGTTACCTCTTAAAATAGCTGAATGTACTTTTCAGTACAGTGAGTGTTCTTCCCATCATCTTTGGGTACTTCCTGCTTTGTTCAATATTTTGCCCATAGGAATCCTTAATGTTTAACTCAAGGCTTGGATTTTTTTTTTTCAGTCCTTCAGCATGAGATATGTTGAGTGTGTTCTTCCTTTTTGGTTTTCTAACTTCAAGTCTGCATATTTGATACTTTGTCTCATTAATCTGCCCTTTGTGATTTTCTGTGAACTTCATTTCTTAAATTTATTACAGTTGATCTATGATCAACTGCAAGTTTTAGGGTCTCTTCTGATATCTGCTTTATTTTCTTTTTATTGGCATATTGCTTTCTTATTATATAACCTTGTCATTTATTTCATCCCACAGCATATCAGTTGTCATCAGTGTTGTTAATATTTAATGCTGTTCTTGATGTGTCTATAAAATTGAGGTGGGATATATGCAAGGTCATATTGGGGCTTTTGTGGGCATGTTTTAATTTTCAACATCAACCTGAACTTTTATGTGAGCAATTGATGTTCTGTTTCACAGTCAGCCTTTTGGCTGCTATTACTGAGCTTCTCTGTCATCTCTTCCCATGGAGGTAGTCAGTATGAGACCTATCTATACATTCTGTATGCTGTCTATCCAAGTACACATTATGTTGTTGAAAAAGGTATTGCATTTAAGTCCATCTCAGAAAATTCTATCATGCAATCAGCAACTTTTGTTTCTCTGAAGCCATAGTTTCAAACTATTGTCCCTCTTTGTTCCAGCTCTCATTCCAATTATCAATAATGCATCTTGATTATATTTGTGATCAGTTCAGACTGAAGTTGGTAGAATTCAATTTCTTTATTCTTAAATTAGAATAATAGTCATACTAATTGGGCTTCCTTGTAGGTATATAGATATTTTCATATTACAGAAAGCATTGTACTTTAAGTTTTGAAATTCTCTTTAATCCACATTCACACAATTCAATAGTTCAGTCATATCAAGAAGAATTGTACAATCATTACCACAATTTCAGAATATTTTCTCTATACCCCCCCACTCCCATGGTTAAATCATCTTTAAATTGAGTTGTGTAATCACCTTGAGCCCTAGTACTCACTCCCCCTCCCACCTTCATTGTTTACTCCCGAAATAGCCTCACCCTCCCCAATCCCTGCTCACCCACCCCTATATCTCCTAGAAACCCTTTCATCAGTTAACTATATTTATCCACTCCTGTGCTTCAACTGGTAAATCCAACAGAAATAATAACAAAAAATAAAATGATATGGATAAGACAATAATATATAAAGACAAATAAAAAGCACCACCATCATTTTTTTTTCCCTAACCCACCACCATCAATATTTTAAAGGCCAGGGAAGAAGTTTTTATCATGGAGTAAGCAAGAGATCCTTACACCTAGAACAAATTCAGGATGGATCTAGAAGGTCAACTGATCAAATCCCAAGTTTGATCCAGCATAATCAGGATGACAATGATTTTTGTTTGGTAGTAAGTATTTCAGACCTTTGCCTGTAACTAGAGATCTGCCAGTGGCTTAATTTGTCTTGATATTCTGCAGATGGATTTTGGGCTCCCACTGTCCTCCATAGCCTTCCACAAATTGGGTGTTCATAATTTTAGGTCTGATATTACTTCTTTCATCATATTTGAGTTTACTGTCATCTTTGACTCATACGAGCTGGTTTTCTTCCATGTTGGCTTAGTGGACTCCTTACTTAGATGGCTTTTTATTTGAATACACACCTTAAAACCACAAACACGATTCCACTTGAGAGCCAGGCACCATCTGCTTTCTCACCACAATGCGTAGGACACTCTTCAGTGATCTTTTCATGTGAGTGAGTATTGAGCAGGGCCATGTTTTCAGAACTGACTATTCTTGGGCTGGAGCTAGAGTTCATTTGGGGCCCATAATCTAGCTGCTTCTCCCGGGGATATTCATGACTCAGGTTTACTGTGGTGGTTGTGTGTGTTAGTCCAGGTAGAGAGATCCAGGGAGACACTCGTGTATAAAAAAGAACTTTATATAAAAGAGCAACTGTATATTGAGAAAACATCCCTGCCCAGTCCAGATCAAGTCCATAAGTCTGATATTAGTCCATATGTCCAATACCAGTCTATAAATTCCTCTTCAGACTCAAGCAACACATGCAATGATGTTGAATGAGGAAAATCACAGGCCAGTGGGTGAAAAATCCAGATCCAGTGGTGGTGGAAGCATCTGAGCGATGTCATGGGTCTCCATATGACTCCTCCATCTCCAGGGCCCTGGCTCCATCAGTGTAGCTCCCAGTGGCTTGTCAACAGGAATGTCTCACAGGGAGACAAACAGAGTGAATCAGATACAGAAAACCTTAAGAGTAGAAACAACATTGTCAGAGATGGTGCCAGAAGATGAGCCTTCAGTCCAGAAGACACTCAGTCTGACTCCAGGAGAACTGCCTTCACAAAGTAGAGTCTATTGTGATGTGGGTGGAATACACCCTACATGAGTAAAGCCTTCAGGACCTTCATTTACTGATGGGACATGACTCAAAAGGAGAAGAGATAGCTGAAAACACCAATTACCATATATGCTTGAGTGTAAGCCACGTTTTTTGTTTTTTGGTTTTTAATTTTAACAATTTATTAGGGGCTCATACAATTCTTATCACAGTTCATACATATACATAAATCAATTGTATAAAGCACATCTGTACAGTCTTTGCCCTAATCATTTTTTATCCTCTTTTCTTTTTTTACATTTTATTAGGGACTCATACAACTCTTATCACCATCCATACATATACATACATCAATTGTATAAAGCACATCCATACATTCCCTGCCCCAATCATTCTCAAGGCATTTGCTCTCCACTTAAGCCCCTTGCATCAGGTCCTCTTTTTTTTGCCCCCTCCCTCCCCTTGCTCCCCTCCCTCATGTGCCCTTGGTAATTTATACATCGTTATGTTGTCATATCTTGCCCTATCCGGAGTCTCCCTTCCCCCCTTCTCTGCTGTCCCTCTCCCAGGGAAGAGGTCACATGTGGATCCTTGTAATCACTTCCCCCTTTCCAACCCACTCACCCTCCACTCTCCCAGCATCGTGCCTCACACCCTTGGTCCTGAAGGTATCATCCACCCTGGATTCCCTGTACCTCCAGCCCTCATATGTACCAGTGTACAGCCTCTGTCCTATCCAGGCCTGCACGTTAGAATTTGGATCATGGTAGTTGGGAGTGGGGGGGGAAGCATCCAGGATCTGGGGGAAAGCTGTGTTCTTCATCGGTACTACCTCGCACCCTAATTAACCCATCTCCTCTCCTAAACGCCTCTATGAGGGGATCTCCATTGGCCGACACTTGGGCCTTGGGTCTCCACTCTGCACTTCCCCCTTCATTTAATATGGTATATATATACATATACATATACACATATATACACATACATACACACACTTATATCGTTGTTTGTTTTTTTTTTGCATGATGCCTTATACCTGGTCCCTTGGCACCTCGTGATCGCACTGGCCGGTGTGCTTCTTCCATGTGGGTAAGCCACGTTTTTCAGCACATTTTAATGTAATTTTTGTGGTAAAATTAGGTGCTTCGGCAGATATTCAGGTAATATACTTGAGTATATACAGTAATGGAACTTAGAATGTAGGGATTTAGGAAAATTGAGAGTTGTAAAAAATGAAATGGAAGACAGAAATAGATATTCGTGGTGTTAGTGAACCAAAATGGACTAGCATTGGCCATTCTGAATCTAAATGTAGCTTGCTGAGAATGATAGATTCAAGAGGAATAGTGTTTCATGCATTGTCAAAAAGGACATTTCAAGATCTAGAGTATAATGCTGTCTGTGATGCAAAATCTATCCTCATATAAGGAAATCCAAACAATTGTGATTATTCAAATTTACATACCAACCATTCAAGCTAGTGATACAGAAATTGAAAATTTCTACCTATGTACCTATGTCTCCATTCTGTAATTTATCAAACATGGGAATACTGCATAGTTTAAAATCATGAAAGGTGTTAGTCAGGTTTATATTGTCTTACCATACTTACTCAATCTGTATGATTAGCTCGATTATATGAAGAATGTGACACCAGAATTGGAGGAAGGCATATTAACAAACTGCAATATGCGGATGACACAACCTTGCTTGCTGAAAATGAAGAGAAATGGAAGCACTTGCTGATGAAGGTCAAGGATTGCAGCCTTCAGTATGGGTTACTACTCTATAAGGTAAACCAAAATACAACTGGACCAGTAGGTAACAGCATGATAAATGGAGAAAAGGTTGAAGTTGTCAAGGATTTTGTCTTGATTGGATCCACAATCAATGCTCATGGATGCAGCAGTCAAAGAAATCAGAAGACATGTATTTGGGTAACTGAATATTTTGAGTACCAAATTGCGCCTGACCATGCCGTGGCATTTTTTTTTCTTTTTTTACATTTTATTAGGGACTCATACAACTCTTATCACCATCCATACATATACATACATCAATTGTATAAAGCACATCCATACATTCCCTGCCCCAATCATTCTCAAGGCATTTGCTCTCCACTTAAGCCCCTTGCATCAGGTCCTCTTTTTTTTTCCCCACTCCCTCCCCTTTCTCCCCTCCCTCATGTGCCCTTGGTAATTTATACATCGTTATTTTGTCATATCTTGCCCCATCAGGAATCTCCCTTCCCCCCTTCTCTGCTGTCCCTCTCCCAGGGAAGAGGTCACATGTGGATCCTTGTAATCAGTTCCCCCTTTCCAACCCACTCACCCTCCACTCTCCCAGCATCGTCCCTCACACCCTTGGTCCTGAAGGTATCATCCACCCTGGATTCCCTGTGCCTCCAGCCCTCATATGTACCAGTGTACAGCCTCTGTCCTATCCAGGCCTGCAAGGTAGAATTCGGATCATGGTAGTTGGGGTGAGGAAGCATCCAGGATCTGGGGGAAAGCTGTGTTCTTCATCGGTACTACCTCACACCCTAATTAACCCATCTCCTCGCCTAAACCCCTCTATGAGGGGATCTCCATTGGCCGACACTTGGGCCTTGGGTCTCCACTCTGCACTTCCCCCTTCATTTAATATGGCATGTATATACATATATACACATATATATACACATATATACACATACATACACACACTTACATCTTTTTTTTGTTGCTTTTTTTAAAAAAAATTTTTTATTTTAACAATTTATTGGGGCTGATACAATTCTTTTCACAGTTCATACATATACATACATCAATTGTATAAAACACATCTGTACAGTCTTTGCCCTAATCATTTTTTTCTCTTTTCTTCTTTTACATTTTATTAGGGACTCAAGCAACTCTTACCACAATCCATACATATACATACATCAATTGTATAAAGCACATCCATACATTCCCTGCCCCAATCATTCTCAAGGCATTTGCTCTCCACTTAAGCCCCTTGCAACAGGTCCTCCTTTTTCCACCCCCCTCCCTCCCCTTTCCCCCCTCCCTCGTATGCCCTTGGTAATTTATACCTCGTTATTTTGTCATATCTTGCCCTATCCGGAGTCTCCCTTCCCCCCTTCTCTGCTGTCCCTCTCCCAGGGAAGAGGTCACATGTGGATCCTTGTAATCAGTTCCCCTTTCCAACCCACTCACCCTCCACTCTCCCAGCATCGTCCCTCACACCCTTGGTCCTGAAGGTATCATCCACCCTGGATTCCCTCTACCTCCAACCCTCATATGTACCCGTGTACAGCCTCTGTCCTATCCAGCCCTGCAAGGTAGAATTCGGATCATGGTAGTTGGGGGGAGGAAGCATCCAGGATCTGGGGGAAAGCTGTGTTCTTCATCGATACTACCTCACACCCTAATTAACCCATCTCCTCTCCTAAACCCCTCTATGAGGGGATCTCCATTGGTCGACACTTGGGCCTTGGGTCTCCACTCTGCACTTCCCCCTTCATTTATTATGATATATATATATATACATATATACATACATATATACATATACACATATATACACATACATACACACACTTATATCTTTGTTTTTTTTTTGCATGGTGCCTTATACCTGGTCCCTTGGGCACCTCGGGTTTGCACTGGCCGATGTGCTTCTTCCATGTGGGCTTATTTGCTTCTGAGCTAGATGGCCGCTTGTTCACCTTCAAGCCTTTAAGACCCCAGACACTATCTCTTTTGATAGCCGGGCACCATCAGCTTTCTTCACCACATTTGCTTATGCACCCATTTGTCTTCAGCGATCCTATCATGGAGGTGTGCAGTCAATGCTATGATTTTTTGTTCTTTGATGCCTGGTAACTGATCCCTTTGGGACCACTCTATCACACAGGCTGGTGTGTTCTTCCATGTGGACTTTGTTTCTTCTGAGCTAGATGGCTGCTTGTTTATCTTCAAGCCTTTAAGACCCCAGTCACTATCTCTTTTGATAGCTGGGCACCTTCCGCTTTCTTCACCACATTTACTTGTTCACCCACTTTGGCTCCAGCCGTTGTGTTGGGAGAGTGAGCATCATAGAGTTCCAATTTAATAAAAGAAGGTATTCATACATTGAGGGAGTGTTTGAGTAGATGCCCAAGGTCCTTCCGCCACCTTAATACTTGACCTATAAATATAGACACATAGATCTATTTCCCCATCCTCCTATATATATTTGCATGTACCTGTCTTTGTCTAGACCTCCATGAATGCCCTTTGACTCCTAGCTCTTTCCTCCATCTCCCTTGACCTTCCTCCTGCCCTACTACCATGCTTCATCGCCACCTGGGCTAGAGTATACCTCTTCTCTAAGCAACCTTACCCTTGATCATTTCCCACCAGGCCTGCCACTCCCCCTTCTCTACCATTTGGGGTCCCATGATTTTCCCTTGTCCCTGGGTTTGTTAACACCACTTCCTTATACCCCTCTACCCCCCCACCCCAAGTCCCCCCGGAACTGTCGGTCCCGTTGTTTTTCCTCCAGATAGTTCATCCAGCCTGTCCTATTCAGACAGACCTGTGGAGACACTAACATGCACGAAAACAAGACAGAGGAAAACAAAGCAACAGTATACAACCAGGCAACAAAACAACAAAAACAAACCACTGACAAAGAACAGAACAAAACAGTTCACAAGAGAAAAGCTTGTAGTTAGTTCAGGGATCGTTTGCTGGCCCTTAGGAGCGTTTTCCAGTCCAGTCTTTTGGGGGCCATGGCATTTTTAATCATCTCATTCACATGTAAAAATTGGACATTGATTAAGGAAGATCAATGTAGAATCGATGTATTTGAATTATGGTGCTTGTGAAAAATATTGGAAGTAATTGGACTGCCAAAAAACAACAACAAATCTGTCTTGGAAGAAGTACAGCCGGAATGCTCCTTAGATACAAGGATGGCAAGATGTTGGACATTGGACAGGTTTTCAGGAGAGACCAGTCCCTGAAAGAATGCTTGTTACAGAAAAGGCACAGCAAAAAAGATGGATTGACATGACTGAAATCATAGGCTCAAAGAGAAAACGTGTGTAAGGATGACACAAGAAACAAGCACTGTTTCCTTATGTTGTCGATAGGGTCACCGAGTCTGAACTGACTGGGTGGCACCTAACAAAACAAGATTGAATATATGCCATCAGTTATATCTATTTTTTATGTTCAAATAAATCTTTATTTTTTAAATCATTTTATTGGGGGCTCATACAACTCTTATCACAATCCATAGCACATCAATTGTGTCAAGCACATTTGTACATTCGTTGCCCACATCATTCTCAAAACATTTGCTCTCCACTTAAGCCCTTGGCATCAGCTCCTCATTCCCCCCCCCACCCGTCGCTGCCCTCTCTCTCATTAACCCTTGGCAATGTATTATTTTGTAATATCTTGCACTGTCCAACATCGCCCTCCACCAACTTTTCTGTTGTCCATTCCCCAGGGAGGAGGTTATATGTACATCCTTGTAATTGGTTTCCCCTCCCCCCCACTCCTTCCACCCTCCTGGTATCCCCACTCTCACCACTGGTCCTGAAGGGATCATCTGTCCCAGATTCCCTGTTTTTCCAGTTTCTATCTGTACCAGTGTACATCCTCTCATCTAGCCAGATTTGTAAATTAGAATTGGGATCATGATAGTGGTGGGGAAGGAAGCATTAAAGAACTAGAAGAAAGTTGTAAGTTTCATTGTTGCTACAATGCATCCTGATTGGCTGTCTCGCCCCACCCCCCAACCCTTCTGTAAGGGGATGTCCAGTTGTCTGCAGATGAGTCTCTCTTGGTTCCCTAATCTGCACCCCCCTCGTTCACAATGATAATATTTTTTGTTCTTTGATGGCTCCTACCTCATCCCTTTGACACCTCATAATCCCACAGGCTGGTGTGCTTCTTCCATGTGGGCTTTGTTGCTCCTCAGCTAGATGGTCGCTTGTTTACCTTGAGTCTTTAAGACCTTAGACACTATATCTTTTGCCACCATCAGTTTTCTTCACCACATTTGCTTATGCACTCATTTGTCTTCATCGATTGTGTTGGGAAGGTGAGCATCATGGAATGCCAGTTTAATAGAACACAGTGTTGCATTGAGGCAGTACTTGAATGGAGGCCCAATGTCTATCTACTACCTTAATACTAAACTTTGAGGGCCCGCCAGTCCCTTCAAACCTTGTGGATCTGTGCCTACTTATCTTTATGATGCGCCTCCTGCGACCCAGCAGTGTTGAATTTCCCTCTTAGTAGCTCTCCTGGGTTGATTTCTGTGGAGTCCCTCTGGTATGTGTTACTCAGTCACCATCTTCCCTCCAAGATAGTTTTTTTAAAAAACATTTTATTAGGGGCTCATACATCCAAGATAGTTTTTATTGATTGTGTTATTAAACTTTTTTTGGTCTTCATTGCCTTTTTTCTTGACATTTTTTTTTCTTTGAGAGTGGTGTATTGAAGTCTTCTGTTCTTACTGTCGATGTGTCTTGGTCCTTTTTCAATTCTATGAGGATCTGATGTATTTCAAAGGTGTTTCATTGAGTGCATAGATGACTATTATAGTTATGGTTTTCTGAGCTATTTTTCCCTTTATCATTATGTAGTATTCAATCTTTTCTCGTTATGTTGTTTACCTTGAAGTTTATCTTCTTGGAGATTAATATTGTTACCCCTGCTGAGTTTTGTTGCTGTTTGCTGGGTATGCTTTTGTTCCACCTCTGATTTTTAATGTCTTCAAGTCTCTGTTTGTGAGGTGTTTTTCTTGTAGGCAGCATATTGATGGGGCTTGCTTTCTTATCCATTCAGCTTCTCTCTGTCTCTGTACTGGTGTATTTAGTACATTAACATTCAGTGAAATTATTGACATGTATGTGTATTTGTTTCCACCATTTTGGTTTATATATGCGTGTGTTTGGATGTGTATTGTGTTCAGTTTCTTTGTTCTTCCTGTGTCGTTCCCTTGCTCTGGGTGTTGTTCTGTGTGTGCTGGTTTTTGTGAGGAATTGTCTTGAATGTTGGTTTCAGGTTTGTGTGTTGTTGCTGTTGGTTTTTTTGGCCACAGTACTTCATTGAGTATTTTTTGTAATGGTGGTCTTGCTTTTGGCTTTTCTTGTCTTGAAATAATTGTATTATACCACCATATTTAGTTGCTGAACCTTTGTGTGTAATTGATCTTTTTCTCTAGGTGCTTTTAGATTGTTTTTTGTTTCCGTTCTGATGTTCGACATCTTGACTACAATATGCCGTGGAGTTTGCCTTTTAGAATCTCTCCTGGCTGGGGTTCTTTTGGCTTCCTAAACAATCGTCTTTTTCTCTTTTAGACATTGAGCAAAGTTCTTTGGCTGGCGCTCTTGGACTATTCTCTGTGTGGATGTAACTTTGTTTGTTTCTTCCTCTTCTGGAATTCCTACAAGATGCAGGTTGTTCCTCTTAATGGTGTCCCACATTATTATCAAGCTTTTCTCAGTCTCTTTTGCATTTTTTGGTTATTTGTCCTTCCTTTTGATTGGAATCTATAGATTTGTCTTTCAGTTCACTAATTTGGGTTTCTATCTCTTCAATTCTGTATCTCTATTTTTTTTACAGCCTCCCGCTTTTCCTTTATAGCAGGGGTGTCAAACTGGCCCTGTCGGCCGCATGTAGCCCCTGAGGAGCTTTTTTTGTGGCCTGCGATGCTCTGAAATAAAATGAAAATAGAAAAAAATTGTTATGAAGAAAATAGCACTTAGGGGAGATCGAGGCAATACCGTACACACAATTCCCTCGTTAACCCTTTATCTGAAGATGAGTATACATGTGGCCCAGTGCTTTTGGGGGGGGCCTGTGGATGTGTATAAATGCACTGACCTAGTTCCAGTGATGATTGGAAGCGATCTGTCTGCCACTCTCAGTGTCACATAATGTAAAGAGATCCCAATAGTGAAAAGGTGAAAAATAGCACTCTGGGTTGTGCTGTTATGATCATACGTAGCAGCAGTGCTAGTGAACATTTTTAGAGGGAAGCCATTACAATTGTGCATCACGTTTGTCAGCTGCCCAAATCTTGGTGTTTTTTATTAGTTACCTTGTTATATTTTCCGGTCACAACATAAGACGTAGTGAAAACTAGTAGAAGGAAAGCACTGTCAAGTTAAGGGTAAAACAATAATTTTAGTTTTATAAATACATTAAATAAAATAAATATTTAAATAAAAGCTATTATAGTATTTTAATTATCCTATCCATATTCCTGAATCCTCACTTCAAAATAGAAATTGAACAAAATTTGTAAATGTGATGTGGCCCATGTGAATCTTGCCTGTTGCACCAAATGGCCCGCTTTTTAATTGAGTTTGACACCCCTGCTTTGTAATTCTGCTATTTATTGTAGTGTTTGATTTTTGTGTTTCTGTTTGTTTCTCTAATGAGGTTATAGCTTTTCTATTGTTTGATTTTTCCTTTCAGACTTCTTTCAGCAGTTGCATGAGCACAAACATCATTCTTTACATTCTTTTTCTGGGAAATCCATAACTTGTACAGTTTCAGGTATTACATTTAAGTCTGATTGCTGTTTGGTTATTTGTTTCTGTTTCTCTTGTTTTGTGTGTGTGTGTATGTGTGTGTGTGTGTGTGTGTGTGTGACTAATATCTTCTGTTGTTTCCTTGTCATCTTGGAGTCTATTGGGAGTGTTATGTAGGCGATGTTATTTGGAACTGGTTAACTCTATTAAGTGGTGCAGTAGAGGGCTAATGGATAGTTTGTATTAAGTGTCTGAGGGAGGTTGCTAATTTATGTGTTAAGGGAGTCATATGAAATTTGGGGAGGAAATGTTATGAGTGTTGGGAGAGTGAAAGAAGCAGTAGGTTAAAAAAGAGGGTGGAGGATCAGGTAGTGTTATATAGTAGGTTAAAGGAAGGGGTATTTGGCCCTGAAATGCCTCATTTGCAACGATGGATCAATGGGTACTACTATTTGAGAGCAAAAACAATTTTAAATATAGTGATAGTAGTATTAGTCTTTGGTTTTATGAGTCTGAAAATGTAAGAAAAATTTTGATGATCAGTACAGTGAAACTAAAAGACAGGTTAATGATGTTATGAAGTAAAACTTTGGATATTTAGACTAAAGAAAGGAAAATGAAAGAAAAGGGGTAAGAGATGAAAGTTTTAATAATAGTAATAGGAAAAATCATACTAGCATAAGATGCAGGAGAGCTGTTAATGTATGTTTGTCCGGGACACTAAGCTTCACACAGAGCTTAGTCTCTGTTGTGGGTGCGAACTAGTAGGTAGATGGGGTGTTAGGGGTCTAGGAAATAAACCAATGAGATCGGAAGGAAAAAACGTAAAGTAATATATCATACAAATGATATATATAAACTCCCTTATATAAATTCCTTGCCTGGGCTTGTAAAACCTGTTCTGCCTGCCAAACCTGCTCCAGCTTCTTGTTTTGTGATGCAAATACTTAGTCAATGAGTCAGGTGTATGCAATCCAGGTATGTGTAACAAGTAATATGAAAATAAATCCTCAGAGTGGCCCAATTATTTAAGGTACCAGGCCTTTGGGGTGTCTTCAGATCAGGGGTTGTGCTGAGTGGTACCTCAGGAGGGGGCTGGAGCTCTTGGTGTTAATCACTTAACACCTGCTTTCAGCTGCCCTGTTCTCAGCCCTGTGAGGCTCAGTAAGCTGTGAAGTACCCACTACTAGGAGTGAGTCCTAGATGGGGGATCTCCACTGGCAGTCTTCTGGTCTTGGCAGGAAGCCAAAGAAATTTATATTTTTATTTTCCCTGGTCCCAGTCTGGTCACTTCGAATTATGATCCTTTTGCTCCATCACACCCCACTGGCACGTACCCCCCACCCCCTCAGCTAGCTTCCCAATTCAAAGACCCGGGAATCTCCCCTCAGGCGGCCGAGGAGATGCCCTAAGCGGTTCTAATTGGCTGGTGTTTCTGCTCTCTCGTTGTAGTCTATTTGTGTCTACCTATCTTTATGGTGACAATCCTGTGGTCTGGAAGTGCTATCCCTTTCAGTAACTCTTTTGCGCTGTTCTCTGCAGTGTGTGCTGCTTGGTCATCCTCCTCCTCCCAGCTGCCCCTCAATCCCCTCTCAGGTGCTGCTTATCTCCTCTTGCTGCTCTCATTGTCTTTCTTATTTGAAAGTTCATATCCCCTAGGAGGAGTCATCAGGCTGTAACCTGTTTGATAGGTGGGACTAGTGCTACAGTTTCCCACAGGGTCACGTTGACATAACATCTAACTGCCACAACAGCTAAAGGCAAACTGCTTGTGCTGCTCCTTTAAAACTGGAATTGAGAAAAACACATTTGCCCAATTAGTAGCTGCTATCAGATACTAGAAGAGATATTAATCTACTCAAGCAATAAAACCATTTCTGGGACAGTAGCTGCAATTGGAGTCACCACCTGGATAAGTTTCCAGGCACCCCCTGCCATTCTCAAAGATCCATCTGTTTTTTGCACTGACCAAATTGACAGGGACAGAAGAGGCATTTTCTGCCTGCAATATGGGAATTAACAGAAGACCTTGTGAGAACAGGTTAGTAAACAGGTCAACCTTGAAGGTAGGCCCTAATGAATGTCCTCACACAGCAGTGCTGCTGGAGATAAATCTGACAGCACACTGATCCAGAGACAAAAGCTGAGATTGCAATTTAAAGAGCCTCAAGGGTGGTCTAAATAACTAATTAGAAAGCTAATTGTACATCTGTGGAGTGGCAAACTCCTCCCCTTTAAAACTGTCTTTTAGAAACTAGGAGTCTTCCCCTAGACAATGAATGACCCTTCTTAATTTGTGAAAGGGGCCCCCACTACATTCCGGGAGCAAAGCATATTTTATCTATGCTTAAGGTATCCTTTTCACCATGCCAGAAGGACTCACATACTTTCTTTGGAAATGATTCTATCTATGCTTTAATAAAATTGTTGCCCAGCCTGTGTGATCACAAGGTGTAGATGGGATCAGAAAGTGTTAGGGAGCTAGAGGCAGAAACCTCTACCTCTACCTGCCAAGGCCTCCCTCCACCCTTACAGACTGTGGGAAGCTGCTCCAGGCTGGATGGCATGAATAAATTCAGGCAGTTGAGACGAAGCCAGTACTCTTGGGAGGACCTCAATCTAGGCCAGGTGAGCTTAATTGAGTCAATGGAGTCAACCAGTACTGTCAACCACGCCTCCCAGTGGAGGGCCCTGAAAAGTCAGAATTGCAAGGAGATGACAAGCAATTCTCCAGGTCTCCAGACCCCATATGCTAATTGCCATACATTCCTCACTACCCCTGTAAAAACCCTCGCCCCCAGCTGCTGAATGGGACTTCCCTGACCTGTCCGCCTAGGTCACGAAACCTCGGCAGGGAGCCGCAGGAGCCGCCCTACTGCCCCACCTAATAAAGCTATTTCTGTTTCTGCTTTCCTTGTCCTGTCAGTTATGTCTGTCTTCCTCCCTGTACCTCAGTTTCACCTTTAAACTTCTTTATAAAAATTCACTTGGATCACAAACCAGGCTTCGGTGTGAATTCATTCTCATGGGAAGCCAATGACCCAGGTATTTCCACCTGAGGAATCTAACAGTATCAGACATCAGGAGACCCCAAACCATCATATGATGTGAATGAAGGGAGTCGGATGGAGACTCAAAGCCCATCTGTAGACAATTGGACATCCCTCACAGGAGGGACAAGTCAGCCAGAGTGCAGTACAGCACCAACGAGACACACATTTCTTTAGTTCTTTAGTGCTTCCCGCACCCCACCCCACCCACCTATCATGACCCCACTTCTACTTTACAAATCCCAGTTCTAGCTTACAAATCTAGCTAGACCAGATGGTACAGATAAGAGCTCTTGTCACACGGGATCCAGGACAGATAAACACATCAGGAACAGTAATGGGAGTAGCAATACTATCAGCGTAGGCCACTTAGGGGGAATGTAGGGGGAGAAGGGGGAGAAACAGAGAATTGATTACAATGATGATGTAGACATAACCCCCACACCCTGAGGGGGACAAACAACAGCAATGTGGGTGAAGGGAGACAGAAGATGGTGTAAGATAGGAAAACGATAATAATTTATCAAGAGTCTTGAGGGTGGGAGGGTGGGTGAGGGAGGGAAAAAAGGAGCTGATATCAAGGGCTCAAGTAGAAAGAAAATGTTTTGAAAATGATGATGGCAACATATGTACAAATATGCTTGACTCCACTGATGTATGGATTGTTATAAAAGAGATGTAAGAGCCCCTAATAAAGTGATTAAAAAACCCCACACTAAAAACTGGCTTAACCGCTGCTGGTGCTTGTGTGTGTGTAAGCACAGCTTATACCTGGACCCTTACAAACCACATAGGTCTAGAGTTTGCTAGTCCCCCCATAGACAACAGCTCAGTTCGGAAGTAATGGTCTCCAGCCCTATATTCTTCAATTCCTTGATGGTGCAATCTTTGCACCCTGATCTTTGCAATCCCTCCAGGAAAACATAATTGCGTTGGCTTTACCATTTTCCTAAGTAGAGGTAGCTTTACTAGCTTCCACTCCTGCCCCTGCCATAGTAGTCCATGTTCTAGAGTCTGGTAGCCATATGGGGTACTGGCAGTCAGTGAGTCTGTCTATTCCATTTATGTGTTCTAGAACAGGGAAATTACTATAGGATAGGTTTGGGCTCATACTGGATCCCCTGTGAGATCAACCTGAGCTAAGACTCCATTATAACTTGACCTTTATATGCTCCTAGTCTGATTGTGGGACCTTAAAATTTAGGGTCACTTAGATTAATGTCAGTTTGGAGCCAATGTCCAGTAACCATCCCCAACGTCTGATTATTTCCTTTCTCCAATGAATTGTCACTTATAAAAGGCGCAGTTTCCACTGGGCAGGCCTGGGAGAAAGGCTAACTATGCATTTTTTTAATTAGTGTAGTGGGTGCCTTCCTCAAAGGGACCTGGCTTCCCCGTAAATGAAGGGTTTGTGAACTGGCTCAATTTTTGGGAATTGATCGAGCATTTGCGACTCTATATCTGGCTATTTGAATTAGACTGCTATTCAACTGGCCTAGAATTTTTCAACTTGTACAGATCAATGATAGATTTGGTAGGTTTCTCATTTATTTCACTCCTAGGGACACTCTGCTTAGGTATCCAATGCCATACAAATCAGGCTATTCTGTTACTACTTTGACTCTGCTAACCATTTGGCAGCCACACCCACCTTGTTGCTGTTAAATGCTACTGCTTACCGCCTACTACCATGGGACCCAATCAGCCATGTTATGTGCAAACGTCTTAATTAGGGTATTTTCCACTGTCAAAACTGGCTCAAAATAAAATATCAATCACAGCAGTCTTTAGAGATACTTATGATCCCTTCAGAAATTTGTTTCCCACTGAGAGAAAAGGTGTGTCCTCAGTGCATTCCATTTGTGAGTCTATGGGTCTGCCCTGAAACACGCCCATTCCCTTAATCCTCTAAAGTATACCAAGCTAGGTCTGGTACTTCAATTTAACTTGCTCTAAGCCACTGCAGAAGCTTTGCTTCAGTAAACCAAACAGATAAACTATTAGATTCTGTCCTAACATCTGGTGCTGAAACACTGACTGAAGGATCAGTGCTTAGTTGGTCCACGTCAACACATTCAGACTGATGCAACCGTTCGCTCCTTGCATCATCATCTCACTCCCGCACACATTCCTCGGGTCTCTGCCTGTACATACTAGAAAATACTAGCAGTCCTTTAAGAGGATAGCACAGCTCTTTCTGGATCAAT
Source organism: Tenrec ecaudatus (assembly GCF_050624435.1). NCBI lineage: Eukaryota > Metazoa > Chordata > Mammalia > Afrosoricida > Tenrecidae > Tenrec > Tenrec ecaudatus. The sequence goes on along the minus strand of NW_027459375.1, from coordinate 184,643 downwards.
ATTTGGAGGTCACCTTTGGGATTACTGAGACAAGTTTAGAGGCAGTGTCGAAGCAGGCATGAGTGTCGAAGGTGTTTCCCAGCAAGTGTCAGCAATATCTTGCAAGGCATCTGCTGCAGGGAATGCTCCAGATACAACTCGAGGTTCCCTATCAGCAGGGAAAGTTGGGCTAAGCTCAAGTGCAGGTGGAGGGGACAATGGCTTTACTAATGATGGATTAAACTCTTCAGATGTGAGTGGTAGTGTTGTTGGCTGAAGTAACTCAATGGCATGTCAAGGATCCATGTTCTGATATTTCTGAGAATAATCTTTCCGTGTGTCCCTATGATGGTTCGATTTTATATCAGTTTGATGCATCTGTGTGAAAGTATGGGTAGAGTTCAATCTCAATAAGGCCCTCTCCTTGGAGGAGGTGCCCAATTGAGAGAGATGCCATGGACAACTTTCCTTCCCTCTCCCTCCATCCTGCTTACCTTGATTCTGCATCTCTAGGATTCATGGCCGAGCCGGCCTGCTGATCATAGGAGCTGCAGTGCCCTGCCCTCTTCCTGCTGACCTTACATCCAGATGTTCTTGCCCCTACTGGCCTGTGATTTTCCCGATTCCTGCTTTGCCTTTGCTTCATTGGCTGGAAGCTGGGTGAGTCTAAAGGGGACTTCATCTAGCATCTGACCCATGGACTTGAGTTGAACTGGGCTGGGCTTCCTGATGTAAATTTATTTTTGCTATAAAGTTATTTGAGTGTAGTTTGATTTATTTCTCTAGAAAACTCAGTGTAGCACAGTCCTCTCCACCGTAACTTTCAGGTTCCCATTTAGTCCCAATCTATGCTCTCCTATTAACATCAGAAATCATTCTAAGTAGAGGGTTCAGTTAGTGTTGTAATTCAGCCACTCTTTTTTTTTTTTAGATTTAGTACTTTTTAAAAAAAAACATTTTATTAGGGGTTCATACAACTCTTATCACAACCCATACATATACATACATCAATTGTATAAAGCACATCTATACATTATTTGCCCTAATCATTTTCAAAGCATTTGCTCTCCACTTAAGCCCTCTGCATCAGGTCCTCTTTTTTTCCCCCCTCCATCCCCGCTCCTCCCTCCCTCATGAGCCCTTGATAATTTATAGATTGTTATTTTGTCATATCTTGCCCTATCCAGAGTCTACCGCCCCCCCCCCCCTTCTCTGCCGTTCATCTCCCAGGGAGGAGGTCACATGTGGATCCTTGTAATCAGTTCCCCCTTTCCAACCCACTCACCCTCCACTCTCCTAGCATCGGCCCTCACACCCCTGGTCCTGAAGGTATCATCCACCCTGGATTCCTTGTGCCTCCAGCTCCCATATGCACCAGTGTACAACCTCTGCCCTATCCAGTCCTGCAAGGTAGAATTCGGATCATGGTAGGTGGCGGGAGGAAGCATCCAGGATCTGGGGGAAAGCTGTGTTCCTCATCGGTACTACATCGCACCCTGACTGACCCATCTCCTCTCCTAAACCCCTCTATGAGGGGATCTCCAGTGGCCGACAAATGGGCTTTGGGTCTCCACTCTGCACTTCCCCCTTCATTCACTATGGTGTGTGTGTGTGTGTGTGTGTGTGTGTATATATATATATATATATATATATATTGCATGATGCCTTATACCTGGTCCCTTTGGCACCTCGTGATTGCACAGGCTGGTGTGCTTCTTCCATGTGGCCTTTATTGCTTCTGAGCTAGATGGCCGCTTGTTCACCTTCAAGCCTTTAAGACCCCAGACACTATCTCTTTCGATAGTCGGGCACCATCAGCTTTCTTCGCCACATTTGCTTATGCACCTGTTTGTCTTCGGTGATTGTATCATGGAGGTGTGCAGCCAATGATTTGAGTTTTTGTTCTTTGATATCTGTTCCCTTCGGGACCATGCAATCACACAGGCTGGTGTGTTCTTCCATGTGGGCTTTGTTGCTTCTGAGCTAGATGGCCGCTTGTATATCTTAAAGCCTTTAAGACCCAAGACACTATCACTTTTGATAGCCGGGCACCATCAGCTTTCTTCACATTTACTTGTTCACCCGCTTTGGCTTCAGCAGTTGTGTCGGGAGGGTGAGCATCACAGAGTGCCAATTTAATAAAAGAAAGTATTCATACATTGAGGGAGTGCTACTATCTACTTTTTTGCGACACTTCGCTGTAGTACCTTTATCTTCAGTGATCATTTCATGAAGGTGAGTACTGAGCAGGGCCATGATAATTCTTTTTAAGTGTGAGTCCCCAAACCATTCCTGAATCTATGCTTTTTAAAAAATTTGCTAACTTAGGAGTTAATACAAATGTCATATTATTCCATAGTTCAATCACATCAAACAGAATTGTAAAATTGCTGCCACAATCAGTCTCCACACATACATTTCCCTCCTAGACTACTTGACATCATCTCCCTCTTACTTCCCCCGACCCTCTTTATCCTCGCCCCCCCAAACTATTGTTATATTTTCTTTCTCAAAGTCTCTGGGTCTCATTTACTAAAAAGCAGAAACAAATAACAGCTTCAAGAAAGTGACCCCCATGGTGCTGCACCCCTGAGACACACCTTAATATACCCAAGCACATGCAACACACAGTAGAGGGGCTGTCACAAGATTTCCAGAATAATAGATATCTTAACCCAGCATAAAGGGGGTTGATGTAACATGACCTTATTTGTCCACCAACCATCAGTACACCACTCTTGGTACAGCTGTTTTCTGCTTCCTCAGGCACCATGTATTTCCCGCTTAAGTCCTCATGTTACAAGTGTGTCTGAGGTAGAGTCTAGTTCACCCAGTGGGATTCCCATATGGGGCTCACTGATGTAGCCTCTGGAGCATGCATGCACCCCAAAGATCCAGGATTTGGTGTCCCAGCATTTTATGGCACCTGGTCTGCTTTCCTGGGATACCCCCCCAGATGCCCTACACCAGTTCTGCCCACCCATTGCATGCCACTGAAGACACCTCCCATTTATTGTTGCCAAGAGCATCCTCAGTCTTTTGTCCCCCACCTGGAGGTTAGCTCTCCCTCCCCTCCCTTCAACAGGCATGCACCTATGTACCCCCAAATTTGACCATTCCCTTTCATCTCCTGTGCGGCACCTCTCATCAGTAAACCCCATTCCTCCGACGGGGCTACCTCCCTCTCTGGGAGACCTCACCACAGATCTAAATGGCTACTATTCAGCGAACAGCCACTACCCCCTCGCACCCTCCATTTGATCCCAGCTGTCGTGAGGTGACCTCCGGCCAAGTGACCTACACTATACTCACCAGGAGCAGATGATGTGTAGGTCATTGGCACTGGTCCAGCTCGTTAGCGGCCTGTCTGACCCCAGCCAGACGACTGCATGGCCTGCACGCTTGAGCTTGCGCCCCTTCTGCTGCTTGTTCCTGCTGCTCTGGACTCACACAGTGCTTGTCCTTTCGTGCTTCACTCGCTTCCCTCAGCATGTCTTCCAGAGCCCTCCACGACGTGAGGGGTCTCATTGCTGTTCTTCAGGCATGCGCAGTACTCATCATGTTTATGTACCAGAGGTTTTTTATCCATTGTTGGGAATGGAGGCCGCTTCTAGCAATTGTGAGCTGTGCTGTGATGAACATGGGGGAGCAAATGTCTGCTTATGATGTTTTTTATTTCTTTGGGGTATATGTTCAGTAATGGTATTGCTGGATCATATGGTAGTTCAGTTGCCATCTGTTCTAGGTATCGCCATACTGCCTTCCTGAGTGTCTGTACATATTTACAAGTCCACCAGCAGAGGATAAGAGTTCCTATCTCACCACACACTCTCCAACATTTGCTGTTCTCAGCTTTTTTACTTTAACTGGGCTACAGTTATGGGTGTTAGGTGGTATCTCATGGTTGCTTTGACTTGCATTTCCTGGATAGCTAATGTTTGAGAGAACTTACTCATATGTTTATTAGTTATTCGCGTATCATCCTTTGTGAATCATCTGCTCCGGTCCTTTGCCCACTTTTTCATAGGGCTACTAGTTTGTTTTTCTTGCCACCTTGTAAATTCTGTAGATTTTAGTAATTAGTCCTTTGTTATGTCATTACTAAATATCTTTTCCCAGTCTATGGGTCTTTTTACTCTTTCAATGAAGTCTTTTAATGTATGCAAGTTTTTTTATTTTTTAATATGTCCCACTATTTTGTTTTCTATGGATTGTGTCAGCTTTGTTATTTCTGATAGCCCATCTACTGCACTAGGGTTCCTAGTTTTGTCCCAGTTTTCTGATCCTGAGAGCTTTGGGTTTTACATTTAGGAATTTGATCCATCTTGAGTTTGTTTCTGTGCATGGGTGAGGCAGTCGTCTTTTTTTTGTTCTTCTGCAAGTGGATAGCCAGTATTTCCAATAGCATTTATTGAAGAGGTGTCTGCTTCCCATTTAATGTTTTTTAGGCCTTTGTCAACAATAAGTTCTCTGTCTGTGGAAGCTAGAGGGTAGACAGGTGTTATTTTTGTGAAGGGAAGACAATATAAAACAAGAGATTGGCAAAAAATATTGGAAATGAAAAGACAATGGTAGATTTAACGAGTTATTTAATGTAAAACTGATGTCTGCTCTATAAACCTTCACCTAAGTAACAATAGAAAATATTTTAAAAAAATTCTCTGTCTCTGAATTCTATTTTTTAATGACTATTTTAACACAGACACACACACGTTCTATTTTGTTACCATTAGACTCACAGTTTAATGATAAAAATTACATTAAAACAGAACAGAAAAGTTGGTGAAGGGAGACGTCAGACAGTACAAAAAAAATAAAAGGAATTTTTTTTAATTTATTTTTTTAACAATTTATTGGGGCTGATACAATTCTTTTTACAGTTCATACATATAAATACATCAATTGTATAAAGCACATCTGTACAGTCTTTGCCCTAATCATTTTTTTCTCTTTTCTTCTTTTATATTTTATTAGGGACTCAAACACCTCTTACCACAATCCATACATATACATACATCAATTGTATAAAGCACATCCATACATTCCCTGCCCCAATCATTCTCAAGGCATTTGCTCTCCACTTAAGCCCCTTGCATCAGGTCCTCTTTTGAAATTTTTGTTTTTTAAAAAAGTGACTTAAATAAGAAAAACTGTGCATGAGCAGCCAGTAGTAACTATTGGTCTCTCTGCACTCGGAGGAAACAAGAGTGAAGTCAAAAGACATGTTGAATACAATTATTACAATAGAATGATGAACAACCCAAACATTAGTCTCTATAATCTTGAGCTTGGAAAACCTAAATGGTGCCTGACTACCGCTACCTATTACTCTGAACACAATCACATTAGAAGGTCCTCAATGGAATGGGTGTAAAATGTGGAACAGAACTCATGATCATAAAACAGACTGGGTTTACTGGTTGAATGGAATCTAGTAGCATACCCCAAGAATATAACCAATGTGTCTAGGCGTGGAACTGAAATGACCTTTTTTAAAACCATCAACAGCTTAAAACCCAAAGGGCAGCATTTACCCAATGACAAAGTCCAGAGGGTTACTAAAGAAGGAGTGATGGTAAGAGAAAGCCCAGTGGGGAAGTAGGATGGCACATGGAAGGTATTGGAGTGGATGTGCAAAATCAATGTGTATGAATTTTTCGATGTAAAACTGATGAACTTCTCTGTAAGCCTTCACTTCATTGGCAATAAGTATACTTCCCTTCCCCCACCCTAACAGTTTCAGAGTCTCAAATGTTTTCGTGTGTTGTATCTTCATTTTCATTTGACTCTAAATATTCACTGGTTGTTTGTATAATGGTTTAATTTCCATATAATTGTGTATTTCAGTTTCATTGTGTTACCAAATTCTGTTTACATTCAATTGTGATCAAGAAATATACTTTGTCGCAGTCTGCTCCAGCAAGGGGACAGCATGCCACCAGCTGTTGTCAGTTGTCCAGTTCCCTCTGTGTCCCATTAGCTTCCCCCAGGGACGTCATCCTCCGAGCCTGGCGTGCCAGCGTGGGGTCTAGTCCCGCTCTCTTTCTCTTCCTCTCTCCTGGCCTGCCTCTGTGTGGGTGTGGCATGCTGGCTCCTCTCCCTAGCCTGTAGCTCTCTCTCTTCATGCATCCTTCCATGTGACCATGCTGTCCTCATGGTTTGGTGCTTCATAGTAGGGTCTACATGCACTCCAGGCTGGGAGAGGCAGCTCTTGGACAGTCTTGAAGGCCAGCGAAGAGACCCAGGATTTTTGTATAGTTCTTTTCTCTTTTTAAAAAATTTTTCTTATTGATTTACTATTTTTATTTTAAAAAATCATTTTGGGCTATGTCATAGTCGGTGTACCTACCTATATAGGATAGGTATGGGAGGCATGCTTGAGGTGAGAGCATTGGGACCAACGGTTCCAGGGAGACCTGGGAGGTCAGAGTGGTGGAGGAAGGGGGTGCTGAGCAGGCTGCGCCATGGACAGGGGAACAACTGGGGTGTCAGAGCCAGTAATGAGGATATAGGGATCCAAGGTGGGGGTGGTGGTAATGTTGGAGCAACAGCAGACTAGCTAAGGGGGTTACCAAGAGGCAGAAATAAGGGGAAAGTGGCAGTGGGACATGAGGAAGGTAAAAGGCAACAGAGGAAGGACCAAGGAAGCAAAGCAATGGATAGAGGTATAAACATAGTGGTGTGCATATGTAAATACATTAATCTACAAAAATAGAGGTATTGGCCCATGTACATATATTTATATGGCAATACCCTGAGGTAGGGGATGGACTTTGGGCATCCACTCATATCCTCCTTCCATTCAAGAACACTTTGTTCTATGGGGACCCAATGCCCATCTGTAGACAACTGGACATCCATTGCAGAGCGGTAGTGGGGAGATGAGTCACTCAGGCTTCAGTGTAGCAATAACGAAACTCACAACTTTCCTCTAGTTCTTAAACACTTCCTCCCCCCAACTATCATGATCCCACTTCTACCTTGCAAACCTGGTTAGACCAGAGGATGCACAGCGGTACAGTTGGGATTTGGAAATAGGGAATCTAGGACAGATGAACCCCCTCAGGACCAACAGTGAGAGTGGTGATACCGGGAGGGAAGGAGGGGTAAAAAGGGGAAACCAATCACGGGGATCTATATATAACCTCCTGTCTGGGGAATGGGCACCAGGAAAGTGGGTGAAGGGAGACGCCTGGCAGTGTAAGATAAGATAAAATAATAATTTATAAATTATCAAGGGTTCATGAGGGAGAGGGGAGCGGGGAGGGAGAGGGAGAGAAAAAAGGAAAATGAGGAGCTTATTCCAGGAACCATAGCGGAATGCGAAGTTTGAGAATGATGAGGGCAATGAATGTATAAGTGTGCTTTACACAATTGATGTATGTGTGGATTGTGATAAGAATTGCATGAGCCCCAATACATAAATTTTTTAAAAAAGAGAAAGTTTTGTTCTAACCAGTCAGCAGCATGAGATGTTTACCCTCCTGACACAATCGCTGAAGACAAAATAGGTGCATAAACAAATGTGGTGAAGAGGGCAAATGGTGCCCGGTTATTAAAAGATATAGTGTCTGGGGTCTAAAAGGCTTGATGTCACACAAGCTGCCATTCAGCAGTGAAGCAACAAGTCCACATGGAAGAAGCACATCGCTGGTGCGATCATGAGGAGTCATAGGAACTGGGCATCAGCAGACACATAACAAATAAAAACGAGAGGGCTGGAGCAGAGATCCAAAGCTCATCTGTAGATAGTGGAACAATCTCCCCACAGAGGGACCACAGGGAAGGATGAGTCAACTTTCCTCTAGTTCTTAAATATTTCCTCCCCACCACTATCATGATCCCAATTCTATCTTAAAATCTGGCTAGACCAGAGGATGTACACGGGTACAGAAAGAAACACAGGGGATCCAGGACAAATGAACCCCTCAGGACTAGTGGTGAGAGTGGCGATAATTCAAGGGTGGAGGAAAGGTGGGATAGAATGGAGGAACCGATTACAAGGATCTACAATATAAGCCCCTCCCTGAGGAACAGGCAACAGAAAAGTGGGTGAAAGGAGATGTTGGACAGTGTAAGACATAACAAAATAATAGTAAGTTATAAATTGTCAAGGGTTCATGAGGGAAGGGGGTGGGGAGGGAGGGGAAAAATGAGGAGCTGATACCAAGGCCTCAAGTAGAAAGTATTTTGAGAATGATGATGGAAATAAATGTACACATGTGCTTGACACAATGGGTGTAGATATGGATTGTGGTAAAATGATTAAAAAAGAGAGAAAGGAATATAGTCATTGTACAAAAAATAAGAAAAGAATATAAGCCAGGTGACATTCCACCATTTCCAGATCTAGCTCTTTCTTTTTTATTAAATCAGTTTTTGGGGGGCTCGTACAACTTAAAAAATAGTTTTATTGGGGGCTTGTATAACTCTTATCACAATCCATAAATATATCAATTTCCAAGCACATTTGTACATTTGTTCTCATCATTTTCCCTTTTGTGTTCAACTTTGAGTGACTTTCTAGTATCATTCCTTCACATTTCTCACGTTGGAGGACTGGCTTTAAGTTTTCTTGTATGGGAGTCTAATAGCTATGAACGCTCAGCTTTTATCTTGGAATACTTAACTTTTTTTTTGAAGGACAATTTTTACAGTCCTTAATTTTTGAAGGACCGCTTTACAACTTGTACAGTGTGAGCATTTTTCATAAAACAAGTATGGATAGATATAATCATATTTATCATATGAGCAAGGGGAACACTGCGGAGCATGTTTGGGAACATGGCAGGGCTGAAAGAGACAGGTTTTGTGCTACATTTTATTCATTCCTAAACAGTGTTATATGAAAAAAGAAACTTTTAATTAAAAATATCTTTTGAAAGAAGGGCTTGGCTCCCCTCCTTGACCCCAGTGAAAAAGCCTATCACTCATACCTGGCCTGCCCTCAAAAGATCAGGTGATATTTTTACATCATTTACCACAATTCATATGCATTCTGATTCAACCCATTAATTGCAGCAATACCGTCAATGTACCATTTGAGTTCAGTTCCCGATCTGCAGGGGGGAGTGCAAATCTTGGAGGTCCTGCCTATCTCTGTTCGATCAGTAAACCTGGCATCCTTTAGGGTTATGTTCTTAACTTCTCCCCCACTCTAGACAGAACCTTCTGTTGTGATCCTTTTCATAACACTTGGTCATGGTAGCTGGGTGCCGAACAATGTTTTCAATTTCTAGGTTGTGAAGACTGACGTTTTCCTGGTCCTTCAGTCTGGGCACTTAATTCGGAGACCTGGGTTTGCTGACCTGGGTTTGACCAGAGCCTGAGCTGAATGTCTTTGGGTTGAGGCTCATAGCAGAGTTGTATGCCACTTCGGGTGTTTATTAGCATACCTGAAACTCTGTAATGTGTCCTGTTAAACACCTACCCTGAGCATTTCTCTTGGCACTATAACTTATTGAGTTATTAAATTCTTTCATCACGCATTTTGTCTGTGAGTTTCTGTGTAGCCGTTGCAATGGATACATGCAAAAGTAAAAGAGTGGACACTAATCAAGACTATATAATGCATATATAATAAATGTACAAAGAGACCAGGAGACTTACTTACCATCTTTGGGATAGTGCGTGCCTTTAGGACGAGTAAAAGGTTGCAATCAATAGAATACGACCTTCACCTCTATCTAAAATATTTTATATCTTTTAAAAAGAAAAATTTCAAAATATTATATTAAATGTATCTAGTTGATGGGTATATGGGTTTTCTCCTAAAACTGTATTTTCTAATTATTTGAGATATTTTATAATTGAAGAACAAAGGACAAAATTGAAATTTTTTAATTGAAAAACTGCAAATACAGTGACTCATTTCACATTACAGTAGTACATTCAGATAAACAAATGACCATCAATTTGGTATAAAACTATATTTTTATCTTTTTTAACATATAGTTCAATTCCCAGTGCAAAAACACTCCAATGAAAAAAAGATTAATGTACAATAAATACAAGCCTACAGATGTAACCACAGTACCAATATTTACATGTGGTAAAGTGGTTCCAAACGAACAAGAGTCCTCCCCTTTATTGTCTAGAGGACACTCTGCTTACAGAGGGAAGCCCTTCTGGAAAGTCTGCACTCAGCAGCCATTGGGAAGTGTAACAGAGGACAGAGCTGAATAACCAGACAGTAAAGCTCTTAGGTTCAGGGTAATGGTTTCATGGGACATACCATTATTTGGCTTATTAACATGTTTGGTGCTTCTGTTCTACCTCCTCCTTCAGTTGTCAGGCACAGTTGGTGTCGATTCATGTGGAACAACAGAATCGAATAGAGTAGGATTCTGGAATGCATGGCTAATTAGCTGCCTCCATAAACAATGCCCTCCTTTGTCACAAGTCCAAATGAACTGCAGGGTGCCTGGCTACCACTGCTGAGCATTTTGATCAAAGAGTTCAGAGAAGGATCCTGAACAAAATGGGGCAAAAATACAGACAAGAATAGAAAATTCTCATAATTCCCAACTTTCTGGAGCCATGGAGGGTGGCTGAACTCCTAAAACTATTGCCTTAAACCAGAAATATACCATAATGTCTTCTTGAAACCAAGTAATAGTTTGGCTTAACTAGTAAAAAAAAAGTCTGCTTTGAGCTTGATGATCTTTTAACAACTATGTATGTGGAATAAAATGGAAAACAACTTGAAGTATTTGCCTGGGACTTTAAACAAAAAACAAAGCCAACCACACTGCCATGAAATCAATTCTGATTCACAATGACCTTACAGGACCGAGTAGACCTGCCCCTGTGCGTTTCTGAGACCGCAACTCTTCATGGGAGCAGACAGCCATGTCTTTCTCCCAAGTCTGTTGGATTTAAAGTGCTGCTTTTGTGGCTAGCAGCCCAGCGCTGTCATCACCATGCCACCTGGACTCCCCTGGAACTCTAAGGGGAGTGAATTTATGCTAACAGATGAGCAACAACTCAAAAAAGCTGAAAATGGCTACAGACCGGAGGAATATAATCCGTATCAGCAAACTGTATACATTAAAAACTGCTGAAGTGATGTATGTTTTGTTGTGTGTCTGCTTAAGAAAACATAAATGAAATTTAAAAGGAAAAATATGATAAAGCTGTCTAGAGCCCTACTTTACATTTTAATCTTTGAAGCCAAAGTCACTACGAATTGTAATTGACTCGATGGCAATGAGAGCTTAAGTCGAAAATGCAGTATTGGAACTGCATTATCTTAACCCACTTTCTCTGTCAGGCCTGACCAAGTGTTTCCATCATGTTTTCCCAGTGGTAAAATTGGGAGTTTTATAAAAATGTGCTCTTGTCCAACACGTGTATGTTCCCAGGATCTGGCACAGAGCAGATGCTGCTGGAACGAGCCAGACACCACAGTCGCCCTGTTTCTGAGGACCATGGCCAATAAGCTGCAAGTGATTAAGGCATCACAGTGGCTCAGGTTTTAAGATTTTCTTTTCAGAATGAATTCCAAGAAAGCAAGCAGTCTTTACACACAGAGGGATGCCGGAGAAATCTTACTGATTAATTTGTTGAGAGCTCTGAGTTTTTCTTCCAAGATGAGGCTGTTTTTCTCAGCTCCTCTTTGTTTCTCTTCAGTAACCTGGAGGGCTTTTAGCAGGTGTGCGTTCTCCACATAAAGCTCCTTGAGCAGCAAATTGGACTTCACGCTGTTTTCAAACTAGAGAGGGAAGAGAGCCACCCATTACTGTGAGTGCAGGGAAGGGGTACATGCTCCCGACCCTGTTCATTCCACGGTCGTTGAAATGATAACTTTAGGTTCTTAAGGATATAACAAAAATATTGCGTGTATGACACTTCTTGTTACCCTGAAGTGAGACCTCCAACTGAGGGTGTGATGAATTATGTACTGGAGAAAATTTAAGGGAAATTGTGGGAATCAGTTTAACCGGAAGACCCAAGAGTCACAAATCAACAGTTCTCAGAAAGGCTATTGTACGATACAATAATTAATTGCAAAGAATGACAACAATTTTTGGTTCTTTACTGCCCCTTGCCCTAGGAATCACTGTGGCCCTGACCCCCACTGCTGTTTTCTGGGTCTGAGCTTTCTGCCAAACCCATATGGTTTCACAGATGTGAATGACAGGAAACACTAGCAATGACCTCATTCAAAATACAAGGGCACAAGAATCCCAGCATGGGGTTCAGTCAACACCAAATTTCACTTGTAGAACATAGTCAGTAAGCGCCCACATGCCAGGTCTTGCTCTAGCACTAGCGAAGCAGTGGTGAACGTAGTCTCTGGGCTGTGCACCACATATGCTAATGAGAACCAAACTTAGTATGCCATATGGGGGAAGTGCTGAGAAAACCAAGCAAGGAGCAAGAGGGGGGCAGCTAGTTGGTTGAGGGAACTGTAATGACTAATGTAAACCTCAATTTGACTAGACTATGATTCTCATCAGTCTGACAGGTGCTTTTTCATAATGGAATCAACTTTCATTTTTGTGATCTGATATGAACAGCCAATCAGTTGAAAGGGAAATTGCCTCGGGAGTGTGGCCAGCTTCCTTTATCGAAGTGGAAGTTGTGGCAAAGTTTGCTCTCTTTCTTGACCTGCACTCTAGTTGCCTGATCTGCAGTTCCTGTGTTATAAACCTGAAGAAGTCTCCATCCTAACCAGCAGGTCGTGGATTCACCAGTCCTACAACCCCACAAGTCATCAGAAATCCTTAGCTTCCACTGGACACAAACGGTAGGTTTGGGACTTGCCAACCTCTACAACTGCATAAACCCCTACCATGCAGCAAATCTCTTTATATGTATGTATGTGTGCATCTCACTGATGCACCCCTCTCGAGAACTCAGACTTAGCTATTTGGCACCAAGAGTGATTCTAGAAGAACAAAACTCAAAGAATAAGTGGTAGTTACATCATTTCATGTCAACTTGAAGATATATGAAAGTGTAAGGGTAGAGTTTAGTCTGTCAATCAGGTCACACCCTGATGGTGACTCTCTGTGGGCGAGACTTTCTCATAAGCAGGGTCCTGGGCACCTCCCCCACTCTCTGTGCCTTCACTTTCCTGGCTGCTGCAAGCACTACGATACGGTCAGTTGGATCCACATAACTACACCCACTGGCCTGTGATTGTCCTGCATTCTGCATCATTGCATGTGACTTAATGAGTCTGAAGAGCGACTTATAGACTGAAGAGCTGGACTGGGATGGAATGTTTTATTGATCCATAATTACTTCTTGAGATAAAACTTTTTCTTATACATATATGAGTATCTCTGGATTTGTTTCTCTAGTCAACCCGGCCCAACACAGAATGCTTTCTTTCTTTTTTAGTTATATACTCTCCTTGGGAACTCTTACATCTCTTATCACAATCCACACAATCATCCATTGTGTCAAGCACATTTGTACATCTGTTGCCATCATCATTCTCAAACATTTGCTTTCTACTTGAGCCCTTGGCATCAGTTCCTTGTTTCCCCCCTCTCCCCAGTCCCCCTCTCTTATGAACCTTCGATAATTTATAAATTGTTATTTTGTCATGTCTTACACTGTCCGACATCTTCCTTCACCCACTTTTCTGTTGTCTGTCCCCCAGGGAGGGGGTTTTATGTAAATCCTTGTGACTGGTTCCCCCTTTCTATTCTACATTCCCTTGACACTCCCGGTATCACCACTCGTCCTGAGGAGTTCATCCATCCTGGATTCCCTGTGTTTCCATTTCCTATCTGTATCAGTCTACATCCTCTGGCCAGATTTGTAAGGTAGCATTGGGATCATGATGGCGGGGGAGGGAGAGGAAGCATTTAAGAACTAGAGGAAAGTTGTATGTTTCATCATTGCTACACTGCACCCTGACTGGCTTGTCTCCTCCCCATGATCCTTCTGTGAGGGGATCTCCAGATGCCTAAAGATGGGCTTTGTGTCCCTACTCTGCACTTCCCCTCATTCACCATGATAGGATTTTTTGTTCTTTGATGCCTGATATCTGATCCCTTCGACACCTCATGATCACACAGGTTGTTGTGCTTTTTCTATGTGGGTTTTGTTGCTTCTGAGCTAGATGGCCAATTGTTTACCTTCAAGCCTTTAAGACCCCAGATGCTATATCTTTTGATAGCTGGGCACCATCAGCTTTCTTCACCACATTTGCTTATGTACCCATTTGTCTTCAGCGATCATGTCAGGAAGGTGAGCTTCATGGAATACCAGCTTAATAGAACAAAGTGTTCTGACATTGAGGGAGTACTTGAGTGGAGGCCCAATGTCCATCTGCTACCTTAATACTAAATCTATAACTATATGCACATAGATCTATTTCCCCATCATCATATATAAATATATTTACATATGTACACACCTGTACTTAGACCTCTATAAATGCCCTTTGCCTTGTAGTTCTTTCCTCTATTTCCATTTACTTTTCTCTTGTCCCACTATCATGCTCAGCCTTCATTTGAGTTTCAGTAATTCCTCTCAGTTACATTGTCCTTGATCAAGCCCTACTAGGCCTCTTACACCATCCTCATCACTGATTTTGGAGCACTTGTTGTTCTCTTGTCCCTGGGTTTGTTAACTCCACTACAGCATGCTTTCTGAACTTATTCTCAAGTCTGGCTGGATTTAAAAGTACTAATTGCTCGACTTCCAATAGTAAAGAGGCATAGTAATCCATGGCATGAGGTGGCAATAAAGACAAGCATAATATCCCCACCATTAGATCAAACATCTGTGAGAGACAATGCTGTGAGTGACTACTATTTCATTATTATCTTTCAACATTTTTGTTACACCCACAAGCATAGTGAAGCTGGCTGGTTCAGCTTTCAGATACACAACGCGGAAAGAGAAAATGATGAGTCCAGAGCTTCAAAGTCCTGGCTCAAGCAGTACATAAAGGACCTGAAAGTTGCTATTTGGGTCTTGAAATAAAGTCTTATTTCTTGTAGCAGTGTTGAGATTGCTGAAAACCCATCCAGAGTCTTATCCTCACTACCACTGAGTTGGCTGCAATGCACAGTGACTGCATAAGCCAAAATCGAATGTCCTCGAGGGCTCTGGGGGCTATAAATATTTATCGGAGCACAAACTTCATCTTTTACCTGGGGCGTGGCTGGTGCTTTTAAAATCGCTGACCTTTAGCTAACAGTCCAGTTTGTAACCCACACACCACCATCATTCCTGAGTCCTAGCTGAAGAATAGCTAATTACACCATCAACTGAATCCCTTATGTTGAAAGGTTTGACGGGGAAGATGTGAGATCCTGAAAATTGAGATGGGAAAATGTGGACAATAAAAGGATCAAGCTAGGGACATGGAGCCCTTATTGTTGAATTACCTTTTTTTATTTTCAGAAGGACCAGCCTCCTGCCCCCATCTGAAGGGATTAACCCACCTTCTTTGCCTGAATCACCTTCGAGAGTAAAATCAGCCCTCTTATCCTCATCTGACCATAGTCCCACAGCTGTGTCCCAGGAATCTTTGTATGAGGCAAATGCTTTGCAAGATGCACTTTTTGCTTTTAGAACAATAACTAGTGTGAAGTCCACTGTCCCGTGACACGACTTCTTTGAGGCATAAAGTGTGGCCCAGGAGGAGGTATGGCATACTCCAGACAGAGACTGCTTGCTTTTCCTACTGAACACAAGGAGAAACAAAGGCCTCGGGATTAGGTGTGGGAACTGTGTCAGTCTGAGTGTAGTGCTATGAGCCTGCCAAGTGGCAAGTCTTCATTCGATGTTTCAGCTCACGGCGTCAGAAAATTACCTAGTAGTTACATTGTTGCGGGACGACAATGAGGACTATGAAGTGGCCTATACTGAATGAAGTTGAATTGCTTTTATATACTGGAAAAGGGATCTAAAAGCTGAAGTAAATTGGAATGTTAGAGTAGATTTATCAAGATGGACATACCCACACATGCAGGGGATGCTTAGAGGGCTCTATCAATTCCAAGATGAGCAAGTGTATAGGCCCACAACTCCTATGAATCCTCTGAGGTAGAAATCCACTACACTGTCAGAATATAGATAGTTAATATTTCTCAAAGGATCCCTATGGCACTAAACTGACACTCATTCTAGGAGGCCCAAATGTCAGCTCATGCCTATCCAACAGTGGGTACAGTGGTCTCTGAAATAATCCTGTAATAATCTCTCCAGGTCCAGAATATGCAATTGGCAGAATTTTGGATCCCTGACACATGGACAAAGGGTTATTACAGTAAGAAAGGCCAAGTGGAAGCCATTAGAACTTTCCTCAAAGAAATATTAGACCAAAAGCAGTATTACATTGCTGGAGAACCTGCAGAGATTAATGTCACCATAAAGACTTGAAGAATGGAGGGGGATGATTTCCACCACAATCTCATTCAACTTACCTATCTGTCTTGTGCAAAAAAAAAAAAAAAAAAAAAGGATCTTAAGAGAGTGACAGTGAATTGATATAAACTTAACCAGTGGTGGCTCTGATTGTAACTGCTAATCCAGATGTGGTTTCACTGCTTGAGCACATTAGTACATTTCCTGGAAGACAGCACATAGCTATTGCTTTAATCAATGTCTTTTTCTTGATACCTGTCAGAAGCAGGTCAAGAATACAAGGGGGCTTCAAAAAGTTCTTGAATGAGATTAGGTCCCTTAAGGGTAGCATTGGTGAAGAAATTAGATGGTGCCCCACTAATCAGACAGAACAGCATCTGGGATCTTAAAGGCTTGTTTCCAAACAAGCAGCCATCTAAGTGAGATGTCAACTAATCCACATGGAAGAAGCACACCAACATCTGTTATCCATGGATTGTAAATTATATAATCCAAATCGGAAGAAGGGAATAGTATCAAAGCTTAGCAGGCGAGATTCTGGTTTTCAGAAGGGAATGGATGAGAGCGGAAGGCCAAAATACATTTGCAGGAGCTACTCAGCGAATAAGTCTCCAGTGATTTTCCGATGAAACTGAGGAATGGGAAGAACCTGGTTACCAGATGAGAGTACTGAAGATGACTATAGGAAATTAAAATGATAACTCTGACTTGAATAGCTAAAATCTCGAACAGTTAAAACTATGGGGGTTTATTTCTGTTGTATTTTGTCATCGTGGTTAGCCGTCTCGATTCTTTGTTATGTTTTTGCTTAACGCCTGGCCTGCAGTTCTAGTTCATAAACCTGCAGACATCTGTTCCTCTGCTACCCCATGAACCAGCAGAGGTCTCCAAGTTGCCACTGGACCCACGGATATGGGACGTGCTAACCCCCCCATGTGTGTGAGTCACGAAGTACAATTTTCTCAATATATTTACATACATGTTTTACTGGTTTTGCTTGTCTACAGAAACCCCGAGGCTGTTCCTGTAAGATGACATGTGAACGGAGTTCTGAGTAAAATGAGAGTCCAGAGACTATCCCAGTTTTTCCCAAAGGGGGCGGTACTGCCCGTTGGGTAGCAGTGAAACAGTCCAGTGACGATGTCTGGGCCTCAAAGCATCCAGGGGCGCTACACAAGCAGACACCCAAACCGTATCCTGAATTAGGGGCAATAGTACAAAAGATTTTAATGGTCAGGTGGACAATGAGTGATTTTTTTTTCCTGTAAAAAGGGGTGGTAGGCCAAGTAAGTTTAGGAATCTAGGGGCTATGTGAACACCAGGTAGCAAGAAGAGAGATTACAAAGACCTTGCAGCTGGTCAGGGCCTCGGGTGACTAGGTAGCAGCAGGCAGCCACCATAGCTGAAGGTGTGTGCTCCTGAGGAAACATAGACAGGAAGTCAGGGCAGGAGTGGACACTAAATCTAAGAGAGCCTTAAAGGACACCGTGACAAGGTTGACTTTTACTTTGAAGAAGATGGGAAGGTGTGAGGTGCGGCAAGCTGAGATCTCAGAGGTATTGCAGCGCCTGTGCTAAGAAGAAATCAAGGCCGGTATGCAAGGCAGAACCAGGAAGGCCAGAGAGAGGGCATAAAGTGAGGGGGTGTGGACCAGAGTGAGATCAGTGGGGTACGAGTGCTTGGAGTCTATATCCATTCTGAAAGCTGAGCTGCAAATTAGGTGTAGACCCAGGCAGGGGGGGACGAACAGTGGCTGAGCCATGAGAGGAGCATGGAAGGGAGAGAAGCAGGGTTGTGAGCACAGAGTCTTTGAAGGGCATTTAAAGAGCAGAGAGGAGGGCTGAGGGCTAGGCCAGAGGGCCAGGCTTCTTTACAATGGGCTTACATACTTATGGCAAGGAGGGCTCCCAGTGAGTGGGGGAATAAAAAAGAGCAAGGCAGGATGGAAAGAAGAGGAGAAAGGGGACTTAAGAGGAGTAGGGGAGGGACAGGAGGAAGTAAAGGAACAGTAGAACAGTGACAGGCATGGTGCCTGGCACTCGGTAGAGCAAAACCTTTTACAGGGCCGAGACTATTTTCCCACAACCACGAACAGGGAAGTGTAAGTGTGTGGGTGCCTATTTATGGCTGTCTGGTGATCAGGAAATGTTACCGGTATTTAGCACCTGTCAGGAAGGATTCTCAAGTACAACACATGTGATATTCCACCAGTGAGCAACATGCTTCCCCCAATGCTAATCTGTTTTCTACTTGAGGTATACGATGGGGTACCCCCAAAACCTGGAATTTTGTTTCAAAGCTTTGTATTTAAATTTTTTTACAAAACAACCTTATCACCTTCAAAGTACTCTCCATTACACCTAATACATTTGTCAATTCTGCGCTTCCATTCTTGGAAACATTGTTTTTTTTTCAAATTCAGCTGTTTGGACGGCTGACAGCACCTCTCTCATTTTTTTGCTTCATCTCTTCTATATCATCAACTAGCTGTCCTTTCATGTTCCTCTGCATTGGTGGAAACACAAAGAAGTTGCATGGAGTGAAGTCAGGTAAGGTGCATGGGACAAGAGAGGCATGCTGTTTCTTGTCAAAAATTGGCACACTGAGATGGCATGTGAGCAGTTGCATTGTCATGATGGTAAAACCAGTCCCCCATCTGCCACAAATCAGGTCTTTTTTGTTGCACATTGTTACACAATATTTTCAAAACCTCTACATAGAAAGTTTGATTAACAGTCTGACCTAGTGGAAGGAACTCTAAATGCACTATATTATGGACATCAAAAAAATCAAATGAGCATAATCTTGATCTTTAATTTCACTTGACGAGTTTTTCTTGGGCAAGGTGATGATGGTGTCTTCCCCTGGCTTGACTGAAGTTTGCTTGTCACCAGTAATGACCTTGAGAAAAGTCTGGATCACTTCAGAGTTGTTCTTTCCAAGAATGACTTGTTTCCAGTTGACACTCCTTCTTGGTGGCCTGTCACAAATCTTCTGTTAAACTTCACTGAACTAAGCTCCAAGATAGTCCAGATAACTTCCCCATCTTTTTAATGGTCCATCATTGGTCTTCAAGCAAAAGTGGATGAATTTTTTGGACATTTTTGTCTGTTTGGAAAGTTGATGGACATCCAGAATAAGGTTTGTTATCGATCGACATTTTACCTTTTTGGAAATAAGAAAACTACTGGTACACTTGAGTTTTTTTCAGAGTGCTATCCTTGTAAGTTGTATTCAACATCACAACAGTTTCTGTGACATTTTTCTGGAGCAGAAAGCAAACTTTCACAGCCACACGCAGTTCTCTTAAATGAGCCATCACAAAAAAACAAGGTGTGAGCAAAACTGCTTTTATGAAAAAATTCACTGTGACCAGAGAACCTTCCCAGGCGACGCCGCTGGGTGCACTAACTCAGAACAAGTTGCTCGATGCTCAGCTAGTAGGAACAATGCATCCTATGAAAGCTCCACAGAGTGGAGTTTTCCTGTTTTTCTTTTTTACCCACTCATATATGTTAGGTCATGATTAAGGGGCTGCTCAGATACCTTATCTGTGCAGTATAGTCTCCCCTAACACCCTGACTCTACAGTCCAGGAAAATGTGTTTTCTTCAAAGCCCTTGGCCAACTACAATCTTATTATTAGCTCTCATCAGCTCTAGAATTTAAGTTCCATGAGGGCTTATTTATCTCAGGTCTACCTAGAAAAATGCTTTCCTACACAGTAGGTGCTCAGTAGGCAATGTGCTGAATGATGGATGCATGAATAAATCCATAACCTTCCTGAGGTTATGTGGCCATCTCAAAAAAGAAACCTTAAAATGATACCCAAAAGAAAATAAGTACAATAAACAAGCTGTTATATATATATAATAGAATCTTTTATTGACTGCTATTAATTATGAATCCTGTGGAAAATTACTTTATGTTCAAGTATAAGCTGTTGACAGAGGCTCAGTCTGAGGGGTAACTAATGAACATGGCCTCTCGGAGTCTGTGACCAGACAGTCTCTTACTACACCAGCTGTGTGAATACCCAGGAGGTAGAAGTGTGCAGATATAAGATGTTTGTGAGGAAATGACAAGAACTTATCACTCACCTGGTCCTTCTGCTCATCTACTTTTTCTTGTAGAAGCATTTCCATATTCTTTAAGATCATTTCCACTTTATCCACTTGCTTTTCTGTGGTATTAAGTTGTTTTTCATGTATTTCCTGACAAAAGGAGGTTACCAATCAAAAAATTATGTTTTAAAAGAACTAACTTCAAGACATTTAAAATGGTATTTGGGCGAAATGTACACATCTACAAGTTACTAGCTACGAGCCTCTGTCTGAACATGGGATGCTAACAAGCTCTGTCAGGAGTATAGGTGTGGCGCAGGGCGTAGTGTTTTGCATAGGAATCCGACAGTGGCAGTTTCTTACATAGGCTTACAAAAAAACAAAAACAATGCCATCAAGCCAATTTGACTCACAGCGTCCCTCTATAGAGTTTCTGACAGGATTTCTTTATGGGAATAGATAGGCTTATCTTTTTCCCTCGGATCATCTGGTGGATTTGAACTGTCAATCTCGCTGTCAACAGTCCAATACTTATCTGGTAATGTAACCACTATTCTAAAGGCCTGTCATATGTTTTAGCAGTTGTGTTCCTAGGTATTTACTCAAATGAGTTGAAAATCTGTATCCACATAAAAGCCTGCATACAAATATTAATCGTAATTTTATTCATTATTGCCCCAAACTGGAAGTAATCAAGAGGTCCTTCAACAGGTCAATGGCTAAACAAACGAGCATATCTGTATCATGGAAATATTATCTAGCAAAAAAAAATAAATGAGCCATCAAGCCATGAAAAAAATATGGAGGAAACTTAAGTACTTATTAAGTACAAGAAGAAACCAGTCTGAAAAAGCTACATAAAGCATGATTCCAATTATAAAGCAAAATTAAAGAGACAGAAACAAGGTCAGCGACTAGCAGGAGTTCAAGGAACAATAGAGGAACAAACAGGTGGAGCAGAGAATTTTAAGGTCAGTGAAATTATTCTGCATGAAACTTTAATCTTGGGTACAGGGCATGCCTACGGGCAACCCTAAGCGTCATCCTGAATGGGAACAAGAGACAGCAGTTAATAACGAAAACTGATGCTGTGGAGTTAGTTCTAACTCACGGCAACACATGTATTTGTCAGAGTTGAAGTGCTCCATGGGGCTTTCTTGGTCATGATCTGACTCTGTAATTCTAACATCCCAGAAAACCTGATCTGATCTGTAACCACATGGAGTTTCTTTCTATCTCGTTATTTATTTTTCAATATGAAAACCGTTTGCAGTAGTGGTCCCATACAATATCTGTCTCTTGTGATTGACTAATTTCACTCAGCATCATGTTCTCCCGAATAATCCATATTATTGTTTTGCATCACATCTTTTAAAACAGTTGTATTAGCACTTCACCCACGTCATACAATTCAATCAGATCAAGAAAAGTTGTCCAATTGTTACAATATTTAATTCAAAACCTTTTTCTTCTTCCTTGTACTCATTGTAATTCATGTACTTATTTTTTCTAACTGTGGCACAAATATACAGAAATATTTTCCAATTGCACAACTTCTAGTTGTATAATTCAGAGCGAGAAGAGGCTCAATAATATTCTTCATGTTGTACAACTATCATTGTTATCCTTTTTCAAACTATCGACCACAGTGACAGAAACTCAATGCTCCCAAAGCAACAGATCTTTCCCCTTCACCCATGGTAACTGTTGGTCAAGTTTGGTTTCTTTTTTTACAGTATTTTAAAAAATCATTTTATTAGTGGCTCATACAACTTTAAAAAAATTTATTATTATTTTTTAAACAATTTATTAGGGGCTCATACAACTCTTATCACAATCCATACATATACATACATCAATTGTATAAAGCACATCCATACATTCTTTGCCCTAATCACTCTCAAAGCATTTGCTCTCCACTTAACCCCTCTGCATCAGGTCCTCCCAAGAGCAACCTCACTGGACACCCCTCCCCCCACAATGTCAGCCCTCCCTCTTCTCCCCTCAACAGGCATGCACCTATGTTCCCCCAAATTTGACCATTGCCTTTCTTCTTTCCTGTGCTGCCCCTCGCATCAGTAAGCCCCATTCCTCTGACAGGGCTGATTCCCTCTCTGGGAGACCTCACCCCAAATCCACATGGCTACCTCTCAGGGACCAGCATCAACCCCACCCCATCCATCTGATTCCAGCTCTCATGAGGTGACCTTCGGCCAAGTGACCTACATGATACTTACTTTGAGCAGATGATGTGTGGCTCTTTAGCGGCCTGCCTGGTCCCCAGCCAGACGACTGGATGGCCTGCACACTTGAACTTGTGCCCGTTCTGCTGCATGTTCCTATTATCGTGGACTCACACAGTGTTTATCCTTCTGTGCTTGACTAGCTTCACTCAGCATAATATCTTCCAGATGCCTCTACAACTTGAGGTGTTTCATTGCTGTTTTTAGGGATGTATTCCATTGTATGTATGTACCAGAGTTTTTATCCACTCTTGTACTGATGGTAATGTAGGCTGTTTCCAGCTTCTTCCTGCCCACCCACCAGCTTTTTGCTACTATGAACTCTGCTGTGATGACCATAGGGGAGGGAAACATCTGTCCGTGATCTGCTTCTTATTTCTTTGGGGTACATACCAGCAATGGTATTGCTGGATCATATGGTAGTTCAGTTGCCATCTGTTTTAGGTATCGCCATACTGCCTTCCAGAGTGCCTGTACATATTTACCAGTCCACCAGCAGGGGATAAGAGTTCCTATCTCACCACACACTCTCCAACATTTGTTGTTCTGTTTCTTTTGAAAAATCATTTTATTGGGGACTTGTACAACTTATTGTAATCCTTCCATTGTGTCAAGCACATTTGTTCATTTGTTGCCATCATCATTTTCAAAATATTTTCTTTCTACTTGAGCCCTTGGCATCAGCTCCTCATTCCTCCCCCTACCTCCGCCCTATCCTCCCTTTCACATTCTGGTTTTTTTTAATTGGGCTAGTTATGGGCATTAGGTGGGATCTTATGGTCATTTTGACTCGCATTTCCTGGGTGGCTAGTGACAGGGAGCATGTATCAGTATACCAGTATCAGACTGTTTTGACAACTGTGGCTGTATAAGTAGGTTTTGGGGTCAAGTAATGTGAGATCACCTGCTTTGTTCTTTTTCTTGGGGAGTTCTTTGCTTATCCTGGGTTTCTTCCCTTTTTATATGGAGTTAATAATCAGTGTTTCCATTTCTTTGAAGAATGATGTTAGAATTTGGATCGGCAATGCATTTTATTTGTAGATTGTTTTAGATAGTATCAACATTCTCACAATACTGAGTCTTCTGATCCACAAACACGGAATATGCTTCCATTTGTGTAGATCCCGGTTGGCTTCTTATAGTAATGTTCTATAGTTTTCTTCGTACAAGTCTTGGTTTTTGGTTAAGTTTATTCCCAGGTATTTCAGCTTTTGCAAAGGATACTGATTCCTTGGTATCTTTTTCTGTACCCCCATCCCTGGTATATAAGAAGTCAATTGTTACTCTTGTATACTGCTACTCTACTAAACTCCTCTATGACTTCCAGCTAGTCTCTTGTGGACCCTTTAGGATTCTCAATATATAAAATCATATTATTTGCAAACAGTGAAGTTTCACTTCTTATAATGAGATTCTTGAGGCTCTTGCTATCTATATTTTCAACTTGTCTTTTCAGAAAGGTTGTAGGAATTTACTCTCTTTTTAAGATTTAATTCCTTTATGCTACTCTTCTAAATAAAGCAGATTTATAAAAAACTGATATTCCATGTTCTTTTCCCCCAGGCTTCCTGGCTATGTGTGGGGCAGTGTATGTCTCCATATCTTTAAGTTGTTGCTCTCATATTCCCACTCTGCACTGCCCACTCACCTGCTCTTTCACCTGGTGACCAGCCCGATCCATCTTCAGTGTCAGCAACTGAACGGGTACTTGATTTTTCTCATTTTGAGCCTTGTGGACAAAGGCCTCCTCACCCAGGTGAAGGATCCTATGGTTGAGCTGAGATAACTGATCCTTGTATTTCTGACTCTAGAGCAAAAAAGGGTAAAACAATGATTGAAAACAAAAACGAAGCCCCAGCAGATCCTTTCAGTGGTTAATGAGGGGTAATTTTGTCTCACTGTGGGACGTGGCAACATCTGGAGGCATTTTTCATTGTCATAATTGGGGTAGGTAGGGGTGGCTACTGACATGTAGAAATGCTACTAAATATCCTACAGTGTATAGGACAGCCCCTATACAGACTTATCCAGTCTCACACAGCAATGATGCTGAAGTTGAGAACTCTGCTTTATTCCTGAGAAGAAGTGAGAATACATCTAGACCATTAAGAACATTCAAACCACTGTTCTGAAGGCCTCCCACTTTTATCTAAGTTATTTAAAACATCGTGTTAAGGGGGGGGGAGGAAGAAACTTAAAGCATATGAATCTCTTCAAAAGGACCTCTGACCTGTCCCTGATATCCAAATCTATCTGGCAGTAAAGTTGTTGATATTCTCAGTACCACTGGGCCAGGAAATTAGAGTGTCTGACAGATGTCCTCTTGGTGTATACACAAATGGCCGTGTGTTCCAACAGTTGCTAGAAAATTTCTCAGTTTTTCACCATAGAGATTTCAGTTACTGTCAACCACTGGTCAGGAGCATCTTTCAATAAATTACAATTTAAAAGGATCAAATTACATTTTTGTTGGATTGCCTTTCTTTTTTTCTCACAACAATTAGTTTTCAGGGGAGAGATCAACCACAGTTCCAAGGTATTCCCACGTTGGTGTGAATACCTATGGTTCAGCAATGAGCAGAATCATATCATTTTTATCTTGTAGGTTTAATATGCACACACAAGGGTAAGTATAAAAGCATTGTATAATAGAAACTTGTTAAAAATGATTATGGAAACATATGTATGAATGTGCTTGACACAATGAATGTATGTATGGAATGTGATAAGTTGTATGAGCCCCCAATAAAATGATTAAAAAAAGAAACCTTAATTAAACAAAACTATCAAAATATGAAGCTACTGTTTCATGTCATATCTTTATCTATGCCTATATGCTTCTGAAGTGTTTTCATCTTTCTATTCATTTCCCAAAGAATTCTCACTCTTCAATTTATGTCATGTCAAATGGGAGTTTTGTCATGTTCAAGGGATGCAAATCATGTTCGTTTTAAATGTCCTCTGAGCTTGGGAACACAGAGCAGTGTGGAAGGCAGATAAGGCTGCGTCAGGTGGATGGGTCGTTCCCAATGAGGAGCTCGTCAGACAGTCCTTGCTACCCTCCAGGAGGAGCAGGTATGGCGCCGTAACAGAACACACGCCGTGGTACATTTTCCTGTCCTTCTTCCTCCTCCCCAGCGCAGCTTTCCATTCTCTTCAGATGTCTTCCTGAGAAGTCTCTGTGATCATCCTTGAGAAAATATAAAGAGGATTCCTTTGAAACCCAGAAAGAGAGTCTCCAAAGCCTTCTGAGGTGACTTGCCTTGAATTCATCTTTGAGGTCTTCCCGACCTTCATTAAAACGCTAAAAAGTATTGTGTTATGTGGAGCAGCAGCATTCCTGTAAACTTGTGGGAAAACTTAATTAATTTGGGAATATTCACTTGAGTTTTGTTAAAAATGTGATAGCCCTGATGTAAATGAAAATTGATTTTTTAAAATTTATGTTTTTCCCAGATCATTTTATTAGGGCATAATCCAGACATCATACCAATAGCTCTATCAGATCAAGCAGCGTTGTGCAATTACTGCATATAATCAATTTCTTCCTTTTCATACTACGTGATATCAGCTCCCCATTACCTCTTTCCTCCCCATCAATACACCCCAAGAACTCTTACTCCAGTTATTACCTCTACAGATTCACCCAATCTGGGTTTGATAAACCCCCAAACACAGAAAGATACATAACAGAGAATCAAGAAAGGTACCACAATAACAAAATACAGCAGAGATAAGACCTAATCTAGAAAACAATAGCAAAACCCAGAAAATATTAAAAACTAGATAAAAGTCAAAGTGTATCTAAAGGGAGCTCAAATAACAAGATTTTAACCATTCAAGCCCTATTTATCATTTTAATTTACTATAATCGTCTTTCCAATACCAGCTGCCTGATAACCAGGTTATTCCTATCTCTCAGTGATAGTCAGAGGGGGGCCACTGGAGGCTTATTCCCTGTGGAGAACCTGAACATGTATTTTGGGCTCCCACTGTCAGCCATAGCTTTGTGAACACCAGAATGTCACAAATTTCAGCTCTGACAGCACTCCCTTCTTCAGATCTGGTTTATATAATTGATAATCCTTGGATCATCGATGATCGTGTGCTTCTTCCAGGTGAGTTTACTGACATCTCACTTAGATGGGTGCTTATTTGAAACAAGCTCCAATTATTTCCAACAGGGTTTTGTGGAGACCTTGGGTTTTTCTCTCTCTATAAAATCATACCATCTGCAAATAACTAGAGCTTAATTTCTCTTTGCCCAATTGCACTCCCTTAATCTCTTGTTGCCTTTTGATTCTGGCTAGGATCTAACACAATGCTGAATAAAAGTGGGGATAATGGGCATCTTTGTCTGGTTCCCATTTTCAATTGCAATGATTTCAGCTTTTCTCCATCCAGTATGATACTGGCTGTTGGATATTAAGATATGGACTTTAGTATATTGAAGAATTTCCTTATATTTAATTATTGTTTTTATTAGGAATGGATGTTGGATATTGTCAAATGCTTTTTCTACATCCATCAATATGATCATCTGGTTCTTCTATATTTTGTTTATATGGTGGTATGAATCCCATTTGGGCATGAAGTATTATTATTATTTTGATATGTTGTTGAATTCTACTGGCCAGGATTTTGTTGAGAATCTATGTTCATGAGAGATATTGGCTTGTAGTTTTCTATTTGTGTGAGGTCTTCCTTTCATTGTCATTGGTTTAGTAAATTTTTCTCCATCTTTTGACTCTCAGTCTGTTTTTGTCTGTGAGTTTGAGGTGTGTTTCTTGAAGGCAGCAGATTGATGGATCTTGTTTCCTAATCCAGTCGGCTACTCTGTCTTTTGACTGGGGTATTTAGCCCATTGATTTTCATTGGTATTAATTCCAAATGCAGGTGAGTTACTATCATATTGTATTATCTGTGTTTGGGAGGGAGGAATCTATTCATGTCCTTGTTTCCCGTCTAGATCTACTGTTTTGGGTGTTGTTTTAGTGTGTTGACTTCTGGATAGTAGCACGGACTGTGGCGATCTCATAATGTTTTTGTGCTGTTGATTTTCTGACCATAGAGATATGGTTAGTGTTTTCGGCAATGCTGGTTTTGTTTTTATGAATTCTCTAACTACTTCCTTGTTTGGGAATACCTTTATTTCTTCTTTATATGTGATATATCGCTTTGCTGGATACAGGATTTTGGTTGACAGGTTTTTACTTTGAAAGTTTGATCTATGTTGCTCCATTTTCTTATTTCCTGCATATTTTCTGCTGAGAGCTCTGAGCTTATTCCAATCTGATTACCTCTGAAGGTGACTTTTTCCCTCTCTAGCTGCTCTCAAGATTCTCTCCTTTTCCTTGAAGTTGAATATTTTGACTATCATATGTCCTGATGCCCTCCTATACATGTCCCCTACCCCCACCCCCCGGGTCTAACCTCCTTGGAGTTCTCTCTGTCTCCTGAATGGTTATTATCTCCTCCTTTATAGTACTGGGGAAAATTTCCTCCACAAATTCTCTTACTAATTTATATGTAGATTTGTTTGTTTCTTCCCGTTCCAGTATTCCAAACAAGACATTCATTACTTCTGTTCATGGTTTCTCACATCATCCTCAGGTTTACTTCAGATTATTTTACTTTTTTGTTTGTTTCTCTCATTTGCTGAAGTCTGCATGGTTGTCTTCAAGTTCATAGATTCAATTTTCATTTTCTTCCATTCTATTGTTCAGTTCTTTTTGGGGGGTAATTATTTTATTGGGGGCTCAAACTACTTTTATCACAATCCATTCATACATCCATTGTGTCAGCACATTTGTACATTTGTTGCCCTCATCATTCTCAAAACATTGCTTTCTACTTGAGTCCTTGGTATGAGCTCATTTTTTACCCTCCCTCCCTGCCCCCCTTTCTCATGAACACTTAATAATTTATAAATTATTATTAGTCATGTCTTACACTGTTCAACGTCTCTCTTCACCCACTTTTCAGTTGTACATCCCCCAGGGAGGGGGTTATATGTAGATCATTGTAATTGGTTCTCTCTTTCTACCCCCACCTTCCCTCCACCCTCCCAGTATTGCCACTCCCACCACTGGTCCTGAAGGGTTCATCTATCCTGGATTCCCTGTGTTTTCATTTCCTATCTGTACCAGTGTACATCCTCCGGTCTAGCCAGATTTGTAAGATAGAATTGGGATCATGATAGTGGTGGGGAGGAAACATTTAAGAAATAGAGGAAAGTTGTATGTTCATCATTGCTACACTGCACCCTGACTGGCCCATCTCCTCCCCGTGACCCTTCTGTAAGGGGTGTCTAGTTGCCTACAGATGGGCTTTGGGTCCCCAATCTGCACTCCCCTCATTCACAATGATATTATTTTTTGTTCTTTGATGCCTGATACCTGATCCCTTTGACACTTCATGATCACACAGGCTGGTGTGCTTCTTCCATGTGGGCTTTGGTTGGCCTAGAAGGCCACTTGTTTACCTTCAAACCTTTAAGACTCTAGATGCTATATCTTTTGAAAGCCGACACCATTGACTTTCTTCACCACATTTGCCTTCAGTGATTGTGTCTGGAAGGTGAGCATCATGGAATGCCAGTTTAATAGAACAAGTGTTCTTACATTGAGAGAGTACTTGAGTAGGGGCCAAATGTCCATCTGCTACTTTAATACTAAACCTATAAATATATGCATAGTTCTATTTCTCCATCATCATATATAAATATATTTACATATGTACATGCCTATATTTAGAGCTCTATAAATGCTATGTGCCTTGCAGTTCTTTCCTCTATTTCCTTTTACTTTGCTCTTGTTCATGTTCAGCCTTCATTAGGGTTTCAGTAATTCCTCTCGGTTACATTACCCATGATCAAGCCCTACCAGGCCTCTTACACGCTCCTCACCACTGATTTTGGATCACTTGTTGTTCTCTTGTCCCTTGGTTTGTTAACCACTTCTTTTCCCCAACCTTCCCCTCTCTCATGTCCCCCCGGAACTGTCAGTCCCATTGTTTTCTCCTCCAGATTGTTTATCCCACCTATTTTATCTAGATAGACCTGCAGAGATAATAATATACACAAAAACAAGACAGAACAAAACAAAGCAAAAAAAGAAAACAAAACAACACCACCAAAAAACAAATGACAAAAAAAAGAAAAGCCTGTCAATAGTTCAAGGTCTGTTTGTTGACATTTGCGAGTGTTTGCTGATTGAGCCTGATAGGGTGCCATGCTCTGAACCCAAAGTCTATTTTTGATAATGCCTCGGGACTTCCTTGCTCTGCTCCCCTTGCTGTTCTGTTGCATGCCCTTCATGTTTTGCCTCAGTGTGGTGGGGTCAGATCGGTCTAATTCCCACACTGTGTCTCCAGTGTTGTCCCCTATAGGGCTATGGGTCAGTGGGGGATGTCCTGTCTCATAGTGGGACCAGCCATATGGTCCTCTCTGTGCATTGGCTGTTCTTAGTGGGGATATTGTCCTTAAGGCTTGGTGGGCCAGGATGTGCTCCAGTCTCTCTTCCTCCCCCTTCATTTGCTTCGATTTGCTCTGATCAGACATGTCCCTCTCTCGGAGCTGTAGCTTCAATGCTATCCTCTGAAGTACTTTCTTCTGGGGGCAAGGGCTGCTGTCCATGTAGTTGGGATTGGGGCCAACCCCTCAGACCTCTCTACTGGTTCCTTGCTTCATGCCAGTATGTTGCATTCACATCTTGGAGCATGGGGTAGAAGTCTGGTCCTTCTTTCCCGGCGACGATATGAACAAGACCCTCCCCTTGGATGGGTTAGTTCCCTGTTCCCCAGCTACCCATTTATTTCATTTTCTTCCCCCCCCCCCAACCTTTTTAATTTTCTACCATATGTATCCCTGGATTTGGTCTGGCCCCTGCCATACTACCTGGACATCACCCCAGGAATGTTTGTATACAGTAGCTTTTTCCTTATGTCTCTTTTGCATTTTTTTTTAAGTTTACCTCAGCGGACTCATGTTGTATTTGTGTTTTGTGCTTGGCTTACTTTGTTTAGCATCATTTTCTCCAGTTTTTCCCATGTGGCAAGGTGCTTCATGCATTCATCACTGCTTTTTAGTGATGTGTAGTACTCCAGTGTATGTATGTACCATAGTTTTTATTTAAATCATTTTATTAGAGGCTCATACAACTCTTAGCACAATCCATACATACATCAATTATGTAAAGCACATCTGTACCATAGGTTTTTAATCCATTCATCTGTTGATGGATTTGGGTTGTTTCCAACTCCTTGCAATTGTAAACTGTGCTGCGATGAACACCGGTATTGCTCAGTTCTCATACAATGTTTTTTAATTCTGTTATCTCATTGTTTTGTTTCTCGGTTTCTTTGGGGTGTGAGGTTTTTAGTATCACACTTTCTTCCTTTTTTCAGAATTGATCCCCAAATCTCTTGTATGGTCACAAACATCATTCACCTGTATTCTCTTTCTGGTAATTTAAGGTCTTCACTTTCTGTGTATTCCAATGAAGTTGCGTAATCTTCAGTTGTTGACTTTTGTTTATCTTGATTTTTGTGGTTACTACTGCTGACTGTTGTTTGCATGGCATAGTGATCCAACTGTAGATGGTATGTAAGGTTCTGGATTGTGTGTGAGTAGGTGGAGGAGGGAGGGACAGGACTTGCTCTTTGGGTTAGTGGAGAAAGTTCAGGTAGGGACTGGAAATTGTATTCTGTTGAGATGAGGAAGAAATGATAGAGCTGACTGGGTAGAAGGAATAGGAGATAGGAATACATGAGTAGGATTTAGGTGACAGAAATAATCATAAGTGGTGTTCTGGTTATAGTGGTTTTCTGATAAATTAAAAAAGGGGATTTTAAGGGGTCTGCTAGTACTTGTTAGTTTATGTGAAAGTGTGTCTCACTGTTAAGATTCTGGCTGAGACTGGCTGAATTCCCAAGGAGGTTCTAACTGGTGGCAGTTTCTAACATTTTATATTTTCTTTTGGCTGAGGTTTTTCTCTGTTTTGCTTTGTCATTGTTTGTGCTTTGTGTGATTTTCTGTGTATGAAATCCAGGCTATGTAAATCTCTAGAGACAGTAACTGGAGTGATAGTTGGCTAGGGGCATGGCAGGGAGGATGCGGGAAGTGGGAAGCTAACAATGAGTGGAAGAAGGAAGAGTTCTGACATTGATGGTGCTGATGACTGCACAACTCTTACTCTTGTACTTCTGCCAAAGAAGCCTCATCTCAATCTAATTATTATCAATGACTAGACAAACCCAAACTTCAAGACACGGAACAAAACAATTGCATGTAATATTCAAAAGTGCCATGGTCTCCCAAATAAAGAATAGACTGAGAGAAAGAGACAAGAAGACATGATATAAATGCCACATGTGATTCTAAGAATTATCAGGATGGCTGGCAGCACCAAAATGGGGTGTCCCTGACGGCAGTAATGTATCCACACGAACTTTCTGATTTTTGACAAGGGAGGTAGTTACTGCATTCTGAAATCGTTGAGGAACAAAGTCCTCTATAATATTCGAAAATAGTTTTTAAAGAAAGAAAGAAAGAGAGAAAGAAAAGTTCATTAGCTTCACATCAGGTGGTAATACTAAACCTGACTGTTGATCATTTCCATTTCAAGGCAGGCCTGATATTTCTCTTTCTTTAAAATATCAATTTCTTTCCTGTTGAAAAAGCAAAATTAACAATATCATTGCCAATTAATGAGTTTTCTTCTTCTAGTAACAGTCCACCATGGCTTGGACAAAAAGGCCCACCCCTACCTCCCCTCATATTCTACGGCCCAGATCCCTCTACACTACTGCTACTGCTATGATTGATAATAGTGGTGATGGTTCAATCTTGATCCCAAGCTCCTAAAGCCAGAAGAATTTAGGAAAGTTTACCCTTAGGACTTCAAACCGATTCATTCCAGTTCCAACCCCTGTTGATAATTTGAATTTTTGACCTAAATATACTGAATCACAATCAATATTTTAGCAAAGTTCTCAGGCGATTCTTTAATTTTTAAAAAAGTTCTATTGATACATAATTCACATATATACAATTCAATAGTTCAATCATATCAAGATTGTATAATCATCACCACAATCAGTTTTGGAACATTTTCTTCATTCTTGTACTCGTCGTTATTAGCTTCCCATTTCCTTCTAACCAACTGTGTGAAACTCCCAAAGAACCATTAATCCAGTTAGGGTCTGTATAGATGCACCTATTCTGGACTTCATCTATAGGAAAACATACTTTAAAAACAACAGAAACAACTAACAATAACAAAGTAAAACAGACAAGAACCTTTAGAAAAGAAAGCAGAAAGTATTAAAAACTGGAACAAATTAAAAATGGAACTTAAGAGAGATCAAAAGACAAGGTGCCAAATTTTAAACTAACTGCATCTCCAATAATCCCCTTTCCAATGCATTTTACATGAGAACAAGGCTGGTCCCATCCTTGGTCTAGGGTCAGATGGGATTCGTCAGGTGACTCTTTTTGAGGCGGAAATGAAAATTTTCAGCAGGGAGGGTGAAACCAAAGCCAGGTGTCACCTTGGTTTGTGCTGGTAACTGCCAAGGTCAATGGTATAGCCTCCCACACCCCTTAACGATTCAGTCTTAGAAACCCTCTACAGACTCAATGAGAGTGGGTTTAGTTTTCGCTTGCAAGATTTTGCCAGATTGTACAAAAGGAGCATTCTCCGTGGCAATCCTTAGTCAAGCAAATTACTACGGATTTAGCAAAGTATGGAACTAGCCACCCAGCAACACAAACACAAACCATCTTACCCTCACTGCGATCTGCTGGGAATGGAGTCTGGTAGTAAACTTAGGAGAAAATGGGTTCAAGGGAAGACCTCCTGGATTTCAGAACTGTAATGATGCAAATCCCCGCTGGTCCCTTCCCCTGCCATCCATATTCTGACCGTCATGGCTACTCCATCAACTATGCTCCATGCTCGCAGCAGGTCAGAGTTGACTTTATCTTGAACTTCTTATTTGGAAGAAAAATCAAAAGGCAGACTGCCCTTGGATATGGCTACAGCAGTGAAAACTCACTGACCAGTGTTAGCACTCCACTCCCTGTCCCTTGTTCCTGCCTCAGTGTCCTAGGGCCCAGACCTACCCCTAATGCCGGTATCTACATACAAATATAAACCGTGGTGAAAAGTCCACCTGAAATTATTACTGAGTCATGAACATAGATATTGTATTTGTCTAGGAAGGCCCTAGGATCATTTCACTGTACTAAACTATGTCCACCTGTCCTCACCATCAGGTGTGATGCGGAGTACTTTCATACAGGGAATAAGGTGGTATGCCACGATGGCAGAGGTAAGAAGGATGGGTGTAGCAGCTGCTCACTGTGGGGTGGGCAATGCTGCCACATACATACGTGTTCTACCTTTTATGTCTGAGACCAGGCATTCAGGTATGAGAGGGGCTGCCTGCATGTGGAGGTAGGCCAGGGCCCTTTACATATGTGTCATGTCATGGTCAGAGACCAATTAGGTTCATCCACTCTTGGCTTTCTGGAAAGTGAGGTTGATTTGAGAATACGCCCCACTTTCTATCTCAGTAACTTCTACACTCACTTTACTGAGAGGAAACCACTCATTCTGCTATGTGAAAACTGGGTCACAAGCTCAAAGGTCCTAAGTTGAACCTGGACAAGCCTTTACCTCTGTACATCATTTGTTCTTTCTGCAACTTTAAGTTCTTGCTGAATCCTTCCCAATTCATTTGTCAACGATGTGTTTTCTTCAGAAAGCCTCTGTAGCTCGGCTCTGCAAGCACAATTGACAATCAGAAGTAAGTTGGGAACCATGTGCCCATGGTTGGTATCAATGCGTAATACTGAATGTGAGACCTTGGGGCATTCCAAAAACTATTCCCTGCTAGTGAATCCCGGCAGGGATCTAAGAAACAAGAATGACCAGAGCTTAAAATATATGCACACATTTTCCTCTTTAGTGAGACTGTCACCTGCTATACTCCAAGGAAAACTGAGGAAGAAACACATATTGATTTATGGAGCGGCCTGATGCACAGTGAATACCTCAGCAGAGAAAGGCAGGTGTCACTATCTACTCCATGACCAAGGCTACCCTGGGCCACATTATTTCCTGACAAACAATTCTTAAAGAATCTCTGCCAAGACAACAACAGTGATTTATGACAGGCAAGTATTTTTACCAACAAAAAAATCCCTAATGAGCTTTGAACCCATACTTTCTGTCCGGAACACATGTCGATATTTATCCCCCCAACTACGTCTTTGTCTGGCATCTTGTTAGATTCTAATTTTCCCAATCTAAGTAATCAAGGTACTATATAACCTTGCCATGCTTATCTTATGCATTATGTTCTAGTATCAAGCACAAGTATGTCTCATCTGACTTCATTTGATCTCATGGGGCACTAAGGGAAAAATAGAGAAAAAGAAGTCATGGGAACTTTAAAAGCAGCAAAGGGTTTAGAGTAGGGCTGTCAAATAAATGGGACATGAAATTTGAAATGGTCACTCTGGCTCTAGTATGGGAAACAGACTGATTCTAGGTGTGTACACTGTGTTAGGTGGAGGTGGAATTCTACTTTTGGCTGCTTGGAGCGCAGATACACTGAAGATTGCTCATCCTATCTGCTGAACAATTAAGAGACTATGTGAAGCCAAGTATGTAACTGCCCTCACAGAAGTAATGGAGAACACACTCAGAGCAGAAGACAATGGATGACTAGGGGCTCCGAAAACGTAGACAATTGTGTGTGTCAAGAGATTCCACCAAGAGTCAAAAGAGCAGCCAAAGGCTGTGGAATTTCATATTGGACAATGACATACTGGACAAGAGACTCATCTCTAAAATTTACAGAAAATTGAGTATCTCAACAGAAAGAGATAGGCAATCTAATTTAAAAAATGGTCAAAGGATGTGAACAGATCCTTCACCAAAGAAGACATTCAGGGGGGCAAAAATATATGAAGAAATGCTCTTAATCATTAGCCATTAGAGAAATACACATCAAAATGAGATACGACCTCACCCCCCAAATTAACTGGAAGGTTAAAAAAACAACAACAGATAACAACAAATGATGGTGAGGGTGTGGAAAGACTGGCACTTTCATACACTGCCGGAGGAACTGGGAAATGGTGCAGCCACTGTGGCAGGCAGTATGGTGCACCCTGAGAAAGTTGGGAAGAGAAATACCATGACACATCAATCCCTCTACTTGGTATGTGTCTTCGAGAAATAAAAACTATGACACAAATAAATAGATACAGACCCATGTTCATCATAGCATTATTCACAATAGCAAAAAACAGGAACAATCTAAATGCCCTGCAGTGGAAGAATGGATGAACAATCTTGGGTGCAATAAACACACAATGAAATGCTATGCAACGTCGAAGAATAACGATGCACCTGCAAAGCCCTCACAGAGGGATGGACACGGAGGACAGTACGCCGAGTGGAATTAGTCAAAAACAAAAAGGACAGATATCGTATGAGACCACCACTATAAAAATCAACAGTAAGTTTTCTTATGGAAATAAAAACATTCTTTGATGGTTGCAGAGGATGGAAAGGAGGGGGGGGAGGTGCGGCTAGAACACAGGCAAGTGATAGCCTGGGCGGAGGGGAATGCAACACACAGGAGAAACGATGGAGGCAGGCAGGCGAGTACACCGGTAGTTTGCAAGAGTGAGAAACTACAGACGCAAACACTGTTAGATTCAAAGTCCTACAACAGTGGGGGATTGGGGAATCTACAAGTGAGTACTTGGACATACACACAGGCTGAACAGATAGGAGACTTTTACAAACATATATATATATATATATATATATATGTGTGTGTGTGTGTGTGTGTGTGTGTGTGTGTGTGTGTGTTTAAAAGAGAGTATTTGTATATTTACTTTTACTGCAAATATATCCATGAATGTGGTAGGGCGAACAGAGGACAAAATTATGACAACTTCTTAAATATAAGCAGATACTCTGAAGGAATAAGGTACTGGGCTTTGGGGGAGTGGTATCACAATAGTTGCAGGGGACAAAATGATCCATTAGCATATCATAGTTCACAAAGACAGTGCTCTACATTCTAATCTGGTAAGTAGCAGCGGTCTTAAAGGTGTCTGAGCAGCCGTCTAGGGTGCAAGGACTGATCTCTCCCTGTCCAGAGCAGAGCAGCGGGGTGGCAGTTAAACAGACACAGGGAAAACACTTAGTCGAAGGGACAGTGAGATCACCGGTCTCCACAATCCTGGGCCCAGAAGAACGGGGTGATACCTGGCGCCACCACCACCAGCTCTGCATAAAATCACACTAGAGAGTCCTGGAAAGAGAAGAAGAACCTGTCAATCAAAATCCTAAAAGAAACCAGGCTTACTGGTCAGACAGCGTCTGGTAGGGCCCCTAAGACCGTGCTCCCTTGGGTCTGGACTTCAACTCACTACTGTGTTAGAAAAGTCAACCGTTAAAATGAGATGGGGAGCATTCACCCAAAGACAGAAGGCTAGGAAAGGAGGAGAAAAGGACATAGAAAACAGGGAAGTCGTGGACTAAGGGAGGGCATATTAAGGGGACTGGAATGAATGAATGGCATCAAAATATGTATGAATTGCAGAGTGTTAAAGTATGATCTGCTCTGTAAACCTTCATTCACAATAAAAACTTCATTAAAAAAAGAGTTGTAGTTGAGTTTTGCACAAGACACATTGTTTCTTATGTCAATAAAAAGGTAAACATTATTATATCTTAAAATCTAAAAAATTCCATTCCATACAAACATATTGCATTGACCCAGAACTTTCATAGCAGTAGAAAAATGCAGGCAAGAGAATGAAAAATAAAGTGCAAATGAAATAACTATAGCTCTAAGCAACAATATGGAAGAATCTCACAAACAACATATGGTAAGAAAGGACGGATGGTATGCTTCTTTTATATAAAGTGCAAAAACAGGCAAAATTAAGGAGTTAGAAGTCAGGATACTGGCTATGTGTGGGGAATCCAGGAGGGTTCTATTTCTTGTTTTGGGTGCTGGTAAAACGATCTGATCAATTTCTTATAAAATCATAGCAGTACACTTTTTTATTGCATATAACATTAGAATATTTTAAAAAATACACACCTAAATACACCAAAGATATGTGATCATGAATGTATCAGAGATAAAAAACATCCAGATCACTGCTGTGGTTGGCAGATTAATGACCTCCTAAAGACTGTTCTGGGAAGCCATGGTGGTGCAGTTGGTATTGTATTCATCTGCATTTCACTCTAGGTTGCTAACTGGAAAGCCAGCAGCTAAAAGACCCACCCACTCACTGCTCTAAAGGAGAACGATGGGGCTTTCTGCTTCTATCAAGATTTATAGCCTCACAAACCCTAGGGATCAGTTTTACTCTGCCCTTTGGGGTGGATATGAGTCAGAATTAACTCGATGGCAGTTGGTAAAACATTATCCATGTTCTAATTCCCGATTGTGAATATTATGTTACATGGCTAAGGGGAATTACAGTTGAAGATGAAATTAAGTCTGCTGATCAGCTGACTGTGAGATAATGAGATTATTCTGGACTATTCTAGTGGGCCTATTGTACAGACTAGGGTCCTTTTAAATGAAAGAGGCAGAAGAGGCACAGCCTTAGATTCAGCCAGCCATTGGACGCTTTGAAAAGTGGAAGAGGCCACGAGTCAAGAAATGTGAGTGGCTTCTAGAAGGTGGAAAAAGTAAGTACATGGGTTCTCCTTAGAACCCCTTGGAAGGGGCACAACCCTGATGACACCTCGATTAGAGTACAATTTAGCTCTCAGTTCTAGCTAACATGCAACTAAGCTGTCAAGAAATTAGCTAAATTTTAACCTATTTCTGACCTGTAGCGTCTAGAACTGTAAGATATTAAATCTGTGTTGTTTTAAGCCACTCAGGGACATGGGTCCATCTATGGAAAATATTGGGAAAGGCCTTCCTATATCCCAGGCTTTTGAGAT
This sequence comes from Tenrec ecaudatus, assembly GCF_050624435.1. Classification (NCBI taxonomy): domain Eukaryota; kingdom Metazoa; phylum Chordata; class Mammalia; order Afrosoricida; family Tenrecidae; genus Tenrec; species Tenrec ecaudatus. Next base: position 146,019 of record NW_027459375.1, on the reverse strand, counting down.
AGAGCATTTGCCAGCCAAAGTCCTCAAGCGAGAAGGCCAGTTCCACCTGTGGCCTTTCAAGCAGCCTGCCCAGCTGGTGGAATTAAGAACTCCCTCTCAGCTCAGCTTTCTCTAGAAGGCATTGGCTTCTGCGGCCAACATCTGAGTGTCCCAGTCAGTTCTTGGGGCTCTCACAGAATTCACGAAGCAGTAGATCTGCGCCAAGGACACTTTCAATAAATACACACAGTGGGACTAAAGGAAGGTGCTTGGAGCTGGCAGGCAGAGACCTTCAGAGACCCCAAAGGAATGAAATGGGGTTCAGGGCAGTCTTTCGTGGGCCCCGTGAGACAAGCACAGATTTCCTGCCGACAGAGGTAGTGAAAACCTGAGTCTAAGCCACAGCAGTCCTCTTGGTGAAGTTCTGGGGGTTTCTGTATGGAAAATTTCTCTTTTCGCATTCACACAGCACCTAGCAACACCACGGCCCGAGTACAGGCCAGACTGGGCTTGTAAGCTTGGGCACACCTGGGCTACGTGGTATTCTCCTGGTGCCGAGTCTACCAGCCTGCTAGGAGGAAAGGGGGTTATGCAATCAAGTCATCAGGGACTGAGATGACTCAGTTCCACTTGTTTAAGAATGGATAGAGGGCAAACCTGTTATTCTCTCTCGAGTCTGCTTCTTTCTCCCTAGCCAGAAGCTTATCTTCCAGCTGTAGGAGCCTGGTTTTCTGTCATTCTTTTCTCTCTCCAGCACAGTTTCTACCTTCTGTTATCGGTACAACATCTTCTAATTTCTGCTGTCCTGTCCTAGTGATCCCTACCCCATGCTCACCTTCCAAGACACAGAGGCTCCTAGAGGGGCAGCTTGTGTCCAGCCATGTCCAGTAAGGGCTGCTCTGTGGCTTTGGACTCCTGCTGCTCAGATGATCTTTGCTTCTGACCAGCAAGGCTGCTAGCCAAAGGTACGGGTTTCTCCAGGAACATGGGCCTAGCCCCTCTAGGGGATAGCATAGATCACCTATGTCTCTAAAGGAGCAGGAGCCACCTCTATATCATTCACCAAGATGGGATGGCCCTGATAGTGAGCTATGCAGAGGGTCCTCTGGGCTGTGGGGCTGCTCTCGGGACCGGGCTCTGGACAGGATCTGCAGTGAGATGCCTCCCTGGCATACGCAGGAACTCAGCCTCTCCACGTTCTGACCCTGCTGGTCCCGTCTCCTTTCTGACTTCTGTGGACCTCAGCAGGCCTGGAGGCAGTTGCCTTTCCCTCCTTCAAGAAGGCTTTCAGCCCCTCTGCCTCCAGGGAAAGCCCTTTTAATTGCTTCCTATATGTGGTTTCTAACTTTTCAAGTGCAAACACTTTGCAAATTTTAGCTTGCTCTTTACTCATCAGCCCTCCCTGCCACCCTCCACCCTCCACCCCCCACCCAACTTCCATTGCTGCTTCTTGCACTGGGCTAGCATCTCCTTCTGCCTCTCTTCTCTATCCCTTGTCCATGTCCAGCTGGGCTCCCATGTCTGTCACTAGCTGCAGTTGCCTCTGAAGCATCTTTTTCTTTTTACAGTCCCATTGCTGTAACAAGTGCGCTGCTTCCATCCACAGGAGTTTCTGGCTCAGTTCAGCCTTTGCCCCCTTTCTACAGAAACTTTCACATGGACCTGGCTCAGAAACACGAATGTCACATGTATCACAGGGTTAGAAAGGCCTGCCCAAGCGCACGTTCTAAGTGCACAACTCCTCGCTACTCGTGCCAGCTGCGCTCAGAGAGTGCATGCACAGGATCTAGTTGATAATGCAGCAGACACGACTTGTCAAATGGGACTAAATTTACATTTAGACGGATTAAAATGGAATAAAATCAAAGCTCAGATTCTTGGTCACATCAGTCACTTTCAGTGACCCCATGTGGCCAGTGGCTCCTGTAATGGGCAGGCAAACACAAGATATGTCTATCACTACAGAAAGCTGTATTGGGCAGTACTGGCCTAAAGTTTAGTGAAAAAAAAAAGTACCTTTAGTCGAAATTACTCTAAAAAGTATTTTAAACATCTAGGAAAGAGGCCTTTAGAAGCCCCAGGAAAATAACACTGAGGTGGAGTGAGGCCCAGCTGAGAGCAGTCAGCCTGGGAGAACAAGAGTAACTCAGCTCATCAGAGTCATGCAATATGGCTCGACTCACAATCATGACATGGGGTGGGAATGGGGGTGGGAGCAGCCTTCCAGCCAGTTAAGGAAACTCCTGGGACCAGACATGTCCCTTTGCTGCTTCTTAGAGCCTGAGAGGGCTTGGGAATAGTGGCAATGGTCTATAAGGTGTTCTGGACAGTAGCCCGCCCTTTACCAGACAGTTCACAGGTTCAGATACTATGAAGCAAAATTCTCAGGAGGAAGCTCTGGATCATCCTAGCGGGCAGTATGTGTTATTGCAACGCCCAGGTCTGAGGCCACTGTGTGGTCATCTTTTGGGGAACAGAAAGGCAGGGTACAGAAGAGGGTACAATTCAGTAGTCCAGGATTTTCTTTACCGCCCATACTCAAGCTGCCTCAATTTCCTTGCACCATGACAGAAAGGCAGACTGGCTCTGGGATCATCAACCTCCCCAGGTCACAGGACACGGGAGATGGCTTGGTCCACTGTGGTCATCGTAGTGCCACTTCTAACCCGAGCCATGTTCCCAGCTAAGAATGCTTCCCAAGGAGGCTTTGCAGGTCTGGTCAGCAGGGCTCTAGCCCGCTTGGTGTCCAAGTTGGCGAGGGCCAAGATTCTCTGTGGGAGAGTGAGGTCATGATAAATAGGCATGGGCTGGCAGCAACCAGTTATCATTCCACTAAGTGAAACCTACTTGATACGCTCAGTTTTCCAAAGAAATCTTTCATTGCTTTTCTTTGTGATGACACAGCAACTCGCTGCCATGAAACCGATTCTAACTCCTATGCTCTGCAGGATGGAGCAAACTGCTGCCGAGGCTCTCAGATGGTCCCTCTTCTTGGAGGAGCAAGTCTGTTTTTCTCTCACAAAGCAGTTGGGAGGTTGGAATCACCAATCTTGTAGTTAGCAGCCTGATGCTAACCCAAAGCCCCAGCAGGGCTCCTTTCGCTTAGGACAGCTTTGAAAAGCTACCTTCGCAGATAACTGGCCTCCCTATTGCAAAGGAGCTTTTAGCCTTTTTCTCCATTTGCCCACATGCTACCGCGTGCACTGGAAAATTAGAACATGACATTAAATAAGGAAGATGCTTTGCTACTTTGTTCCTTTGCTACAGAGAAGTCTGAGGCAGAAAATAAATATGAATGTGTTAAAAGTAGTCTACAAACTAAATTACTTCATAACTTAAGTTTTAATATATATATTTCTAATTTAAGTTAAAACAACTCATACAAAGCCCTATTTTTTCCTACCTTCCTCTCTGTGGCCAGAGAAAAACTACCCACTTAGCATGCACTGCAGTTGAGTCATTTCCTGAATTAAATATCTAATGTGGGTTTTTGGGAAGAACTTCAGACTGAAGGAGGACCCAGAAGAAAACAGGGCAGCAGACCTGATTTGTGGTAGTCCGTGCTGGTGTCTCAGGCGTAGCTTCTCGTCTGGCCACTGAGCTAAGGTGGCCAACTCCTTGGGGCAATGTGGGCCCCCACTCCTTATCTCCCACAGCTGCCCCTGCAGGCTGCAAAGGGCATCCTGAGACTGTGCATGGAGCGCCTCCAGGTCTGCTCTCTGGCTCTCCAGCATGCTGACTTCACTTTTGAACATAAGCTCCATTTCCCTTTTCTCCTTCTCAAAGTTTTTCTTCATTAGTTCAATTTCCTGCTTGTAGTTTACCTGGAAAGAGAAACATTAGCCCCTGACAATATGACATGGAAACAGCAAGGTTGTCGGGCATGCCAAGGAGCTGAGGCCTGCAGAAGTCAGGGATGAAAAGGCAGCGGTGACATCCCCAAGACTCAGTGCTCAAGATGTAGGCACAGCCTTGTCTGGACCAGTTGGATAACCTCCCGTGGGAGAAGATATTGTCTGGCCGTTGGCTGGCAAGCTCAGTTTAGGTAAATAACTTGCACCCAGGAGCTCAGAGGTCCCGGTGGAAACAGGGTGGCTGGCTCTCTGAGTCCTGAAAGTAGAAAGAACGCGGCACATGGCAACTGTGTGCGGACATTCTCTTAGTCACCATCTAAGGAGAGACAGGAGTTAACTTCATCTGAGAAGACCTTGTCAGCCAGGGTAATCCTGGCTGAGAAACTATGCAGCATCCCAAGAGAGGCAAAGCCAAGGATAAGTTATGCTAAGAATGAGGTAGGTGGTGTGAATTCCCGCACAGCAGTTGGCAGGGCTGCACTCAGCATGCCAGCCCCCAGCGACTTTGGGCCAGGCACTGACAGTCATTTCTGCTTGTATTTCCCTCAAACTGTCTTCTTAGTGCCCCCGCTCACCAACCAGAGAAATCCAAGGCAGCTGCCTGGAGAAGGGTCAGCACTAAGCACGGCTCTCTGTGCACAAAAGGAAGCCCCAGGCTCCCCCTCGGGCACCCCTCACACCTACCTTCGTCTCCAGCTGGCTCTTGACGTCTTGGTAACGTTCTTTCACCTGCTCCATCATGAGTTCCGTTTCGAGGCTCACTGGAGTAGGAGCTGTAACGCATGTGAAAAAGCCTGCGAAGAAGAGGAAATCTCAGCTTAGCTCAGTGAGGACATTACAGGTTTCTTACAGCTTTCCTATTCCCAAGGGACAACAAAGCACAGATTCTACATGTGCTTTTTCAAGGGAAAGGCAGTGATGGTGGAGTCCTGCCGCACTGGCGTACAACAGCACGCATCACTGGTGATCTGCTATGTTGTATCCATGTAGAATAAAGGATCTCAAACTTATTTGGTCAGCTGTCCAATTTTCAGAAAAATAGTTACCCAGCAACCCTCTGGCAATTAACTTTTATACAATAGCCCATCCCTAATCCAGGATAGGGTGTAGGTTATTTGCTTTGGCAGCTCCCACGGATTATTCCAGTGCCCCCCAGGGGGCAGCATTGCCCACGTTAGGAAACACTCATTTAGAACCATTTCACACTTTCCCCAGAACAGATTGCTCAGGAGGCTCCTGCAGCCCATCACACCCTTCAAGTTCCTACAAAGTGGCAGTGATATCGTGTGAAGGGACTTCAAAAAACCTCCAGAACACGGAAGAAAAAGATAATGGAATTGTCCATGAATGTAAGGCCCCCTTGTACTTCACTTCAAGTTTATTCCCTGGTGATGCCAGGATCATAGAGGAGGTGGGGAGATGGAAGAAGTGGGGTGACCTGGTGACACATGCCTCTGGGCAGTGTGATGCCTGGGAATGAGCCTCACTGTGTGTGAAGGTGGCCAGACACACCTCATGGCCTGTTTATTAGCTAAAGACTTCAAATTGGCCTCCTCCTCCTCCACATTATTATATCACACAAATAATGCTGGGTTTCAGGATATGTAGGAGCTCTGGTGGCATGGTGTTTATGCATTGGACTGTGATCTGAAATGTCAGCAGTTTGAAACCACCATCAAGAGTTACAGTCTCAGAAACCCACAGGGGCAGGTCTCCCATGTCCTATAGGGTCATTATGAGTTGGCATCAACTTGATGGCAGTAAGTCTGTGTGTTGCTCGATAAACTGGTCAGATGATTGCTGAAGCCAAAATGGGTGCATAAGCAAATGTGGTTGAAAAAAGCTGATGGTGCCTGGTTATTAATAGCATATGGGGTCTTAGATGCTTTGCAGTTAAATAAGTGCCCAACTAGCAGGTAAGAAACAGCCCACAAGGAAGCACACCAGCCTGTGTGATCATGAGGTGTTGAGGAGAAATGGTATCAGAAGTTCAAAAGATAAGCAACCAAATTGATGTGAAGGGGCATGGATGTAGTAGAGACCCAGAAATCACAGCCCCTCTGGTAATTGGACAGTCACGCTCAGAAGGGACACAGGAAGGGATGATAAATCCAGGGTGTGGTATAGCACTGATGAACTACATAATTATCCTCTAGTTCCTTAATATTCCCTCCCCTTATGATTATGGTTTTTATTTGTTTTGCCTCTTTAATCATATCAGATTTGATGTAGGTTCATCGTATATTTAATATCATTTGATACATGAAAGCTAAGATAGATAACCCTTCAGAAACAATAAATGGAGTAACGGTTCCCTGAGGGTACGGGAAGGGGGGAGGAGATAACAGGGAGCTGAGAGCACTGATGACTGAATAACCCCACTCAATGGGATCGAACAACAGAATTGTATGTGAGTGGATATATTGGATGTGCAAGATATGGAAAAAACTAAAGTAAGGTTTCCTGGGGCGGGGTATGGTGGGCAAAGGAGGGAATAAATGGGGAGCAGATATCAAGGAGTTCAAGAAAAAGAAAATGTTTTGAAACGGATTGTGGTAGCAACTGTACAACACTGTTTGATGTGATTTAACTATGGAATGTTATACTTGTAAGATCTCCCAACAAAATGATTTTAAAATACAATAATAATAATAATAAATAAAGCAGTCAGGCACATTCCATACGTGTGGAATGAGGAATGGTGCTTGAGAGCACTGCAAGGACTCGCTTTCCGACCTGAATCACCACTCCGCACACCAGGCACACAAGGCACATCTTTGAACTACGTGTGTTGCTAGGGCTTGGAAGAGAGCTGGTCTGAGACTCAGAATTGCATTTATGCCATGACTCAGTCTTCATTTTGCAGTGTCAAGGATGGGACGTGGCAAAGTCATCCTCTACTCTCATTGTCACCCTGAAAATGGTGACAAACTTTGACATAAGGGACAAGACAAAAACCTGAATGAGAACCTCTGGAAAGAATTACTTTGCCTTGGAAACTGAGAACTGTCAACTTGCGCAGTCACCTGGGCTGACAGGAGGTCCGTGAGGCTGGACAGTCCACATCACTAGGCTTACTGCAACCCAGCTTCTTACTATTCTCTCAGCAGCAGACAAACATCGGAAGGGTCAACTGAGCCTTGGTGCTGCTTCTAAAATGGTTTCCATCAGAGGGATGGGAGGACAGTACATAAAAAGGCCACATTGTGAAACTGCTAGGTTTCATTAGCGATGGAATGAAGCCTAGGTCTGTGATCTGGTGCCGCAGTCCCCAGTCTCGAGCAGACCCAAGACTTCAGGGCCTTGTCTCCCAGGTTTTGGGTCAGTGGTTCGTGCTGAGGGCCATAAATTCTGTGTAGTTGAGGGGACACAGTGTCCATTTCCCTGGGGATGGCTGACCTGTCTGTTGTGTGGAAGAATACGTAGGATGCCTTAAATGGATGTCACAGCACCCTTGGCATCTCTGGATGTGGTGCAGCTGGCTGTGTCAGGCTCCATCCCACATTTCCCAAATGAGTCTAATGGCCTTTGGCTGTTGACTCACAGGATTTCAAGACACCAATCTGCCATTTGCAGGTGAGCAGGTTATGTTGGGGTCCAAAGACGCTGTACCCACATTCAGAGAAAACTTAAGGTTCCCAGGTTGGCTCTTTTAGCTATAATTCATTTACATTTTATTAAATAAATAGCTTTAGAGCACTACAAAACTGGGAGGGAGGAGGATGCAAAATGCTCGACTGCCAAAGATCCACAGGTCAGTGTCCACAGATCTCCCTGGGGTGAGGGAGTGGCCTGTCAGTGTCCACAGATCTCCCTGGGGTGAGGGAGTGGCCTGTCAGTGTCCACAGATCTCCCTGGGGTGAGGGAGTGGCCAAAACTTAGCACACAAAACCACTGTGTATCAGAGCTTTGGCAGCAGGGCTGAGAGACTTGCCACGGTGTCTGCTGATGCACAGTTGGGGGCACTGATCCAAGAACCAACCCCTGGCTATACAGGACTATGACAAAACTCTAGGGCAGCTGTGTTACCTCCTTGTTCTTGTCTTTTGAAGGAGCTGAGATTAATCAAACACAGTCTACACTGTAGGTGGAATTTGTCATAAACCTCAGCACTAAGAGGATCCTGAAGCCAGAGATATCTACTTTTAAGCAGATATGCACGCCTATGCACACAGGTCCCAACTGCTTCCAGTGCTTGACCTGTGTCCTGCGCAGGCGCCGCTGGCACAGGTCTATTCTGACGAATTCTGACACTCAAGGGGACAAATCTCAAGCTCTCTCTGAACATCAGGGAGTCATTAATATGTATTAGATATAATTTATCTCTTTTATTAAAAGAGTTTTCACATCAACCAGCTTACAGCTCAGAGGACAATCTGTATAGAGACTGGTCTGTGACCTGGGCAAAGGAAATATAGCTCCTTTATTTACTGTCACATACCCTCACTCTCTCTGTCTCTAGCCTATGCTGAAACCTCACCACCAAGTCCCTTCATCTTAATCACAACTCTGGAGGTGGCTTTGGAACATCTAGGAGTGATGGACATGCCTCTCATGAGGTCATTGTGAGATCACATAACTGCTGCCATTTCATTACAGTTGATAAAGCCCCCATCCCCTTCCATAAATTCCCAGCTACAAGGAACTCAGCCGGGTGGTGCCAGTGTGTCTGGGGCAGGTGTTTGTGCCTCAATGTACCCTATGATGCTTGGAAGTGGCCCATGACACAAACTACGGGTAGGTCTGAGAGATAGCCCAGTTTGCTGGAACAAGGACTCCACCCTTTCCCCAAGAAGATCCTCTACCTTCGGAGCAATCTGCTGGGGGCAGGCATCCATCTGGCCGGAAACTAGATGGGCTACTCTGTGTCTTGTGCATCCATGTCTGTAGGCCTTCCAGCGCAGCCTGCAACTCATCATTGCGGTCCTGCAGGTCATATAAGCAGAGTAGAGATGGCCCTGCAATCCCCATGCTACACAGCAAGGCCCAAGGAGCAATGCAGCACCGCAGGGTCTGCAGGATGCCCAGTGGAAAGGAAATTCAATTCCTGACAGCAAACATGTAACATTCAAACTATAAGTTTCCAACTATGCAGTGAGTTAAACATGACAGGGATAATTCAGCTTTCTTAAATCCTACATCGCCTTCTATCACTAGAATCATAGCAGGGGCTAAATTTTTTTTTAAAGTGAAGTGAATGTGGAGGAGAAATGCAGATCACCAACATCTGACTCAACAGGAATGTGTGCAAGTCCACCACAGTGATGGGGTGTGGGCAAGAAAAGCAACTCACTGGTGTCCTTTCTCCAGAGGGTTCTGCAGCTTTGACTGTCAAGGCGTTGCCATCATCTTAAAACAAAATGCCACCCAGCAGAGCAGAAAGGCCACATGGATGGCTGAGGCCCAATGAGGCACATAGAGTGGGGGCTGCAGGACAGACAGGCAATGCTGGGAGGCTGCCCTGAATCTGCACCTGGCTGCAGTGGTCTGTCTGCACAGGAGTTGAGGAAATGCACTGTAAAAAGCACACTTGGTTGCCAGGGTTTAGAGGCGAATCTCCCAAGACACAGCTCTCACTTGTAGATTTAAGGGTAAGAAGGCAAGAAGCGCCTGTCTGTGGGACTATCGTGGTGTGAAGTCTCTTGGCATGGCTCTTCTGTCTAGGTCTTTGTGATTCCCATTGATGATTAGGTGGGACTTTGCAAATAGGGCATGTCTAACACAAAACAGAGTGGACTGGTTCATTTTCGTTGCCACTTCCCTGGCCATAGGGATGTGTTATCTTAGAACAGGAACAGAGAGGAATCCCATGAACTTAAGGGATAAAGAACTACCAGTGGAGAACAAATGAGATCTCTGTCTAAAGACAAGAGGAACCAGAGGCTGTGAAACAGAAATTACTGGACAGACTGAAAGAACAAGGCAAAGTCAGAGGCTGAGGCAAGGAGACACGAGACAGAATTGAAGAGCAACACAGAGACTAAGGACTAGAGAAAGACTTGATTGAGGCGAGATGATACTGTGGACCAATGACTGTATCCTTAGTGTTTTCTGATCTTGGCTTGTAGTAACCCATTAAGTTCTCTAAAAAGCTCCCTTAATTGTGAGTATTGCCTGTGAGCTCTGTGCGACCAGTGCAATGGATTATAGAACACAGCACAAAAGTAGAATGCTGTGGAAGAAACAGTTACTATCAGAAAAGGGTAAAGAATGATGGAGGGTGGAGGCATGCCTGATCTCTATTTTGTGGCAATCGGCCTTGATTGATGGAGCTACGTAGGATTCTTCTCCTTGATGTAGCCAGAGGTCAGCTATGCACTCCATGCGGTTTACTCAGGGACCCTAGATCCCTTCGTGAAGGAATGTGAGGTGTGTGGTCACTTTCCCTTTTGTGCACCTGGGGATGGGGGACTTGGGACTCTTCAGACCTAATGAATACGGCAGCAGTGCTCCCAGGGACTATAGGAGTATGATTCTACCTGGTTTCTCCTTTAGGAAACGTACTCTGGAGGGACACTAGACATTGAACTGTGAAGAAGCCCAAACTGGCCCATCAGGCAGCCACATGGTAAGCGAGCTTTCAGACATTTCTGGTCTAGCCAGTAAGGTGTGTAGCTGAGGCCCCGGCATCATAGGGCAGAGAAGAAACATGTTTGTTATGCTATGTCTGAGTTCCTTCCCACAAAATATAAAATCTATGAGCATATTTAATTGCTATTTTAGGCCATTAAGTGTTGGCGATAATTTCTTGTGGAGTCATAGTAACTGGAATAACATGTATGAGTGAGCCACAAATAGCTCATGGAAATAGGATTAAAAGGTAAAGGAATTTTCCATGAATTTTTGAAGCCCTTTTTCTGTAATTTACAAAGGTAAATTACAGTCTCTTGAGGGGAAAAGTATATTAATTTTAAGTGGGAGAGAAAAAAAAGTTCTCACAAAAATCTGTTAAGAAATGGATGGTAGAGACTTCCAGGAAGATGGCGACTGAGTAACACATAGCAGAGGAACTCCACAGAAATCTGTGCAGGAGAGTCACTAAGAGGGAAATTCCACACCGCCAGGTCGCAGAAGGAGCATCAGAAAGATAAGTAGGCAGAGATCCAATAGGTTTTAAGGAGCTGGGTCTTTTGGCTTACCACAATGGAGGCCAGCTAGGGTTTGACCTTAGCCTAAGGTGACCAGACGTACCGCTTTTTAAACATTTTTTCTCGTGTCTATGGTGTTTTTAAAAAGTCCCAATTTTTGGAAAGAATGGACAACAAGTGAGGGTATGTACGGTTTTCGGCTGCCATGTGGCAATTTCACCAGGATATGAGTTTTATCAATGGTGTCCCGCTATACCAATGTTAAAATCTGGTCACCTTACCTTGGCCCGGCCACTGTCTTGGCTGGAGCCAGGATCATTTGTAGCCAACACAGGGGCTTTATCTCAACACAGCCACAGTTTGACACCATCTCAGGGCAGGGATTAAACCCCTCCAGCCCCATGGTCAAGGATCAGGTTCATTTATATTGATGCTTCAGTTTCCCTCTCTTCTCTCTATTCCCCCCTATCCCCCTGTCTCAGTGGGCTGTTTTTTTCCTTCTCTTTTTCTCTTCCCCTTTCTCTCACACAGCACTGCCAACATCCTGACCACTACCCTTAGCCTAGGGCATTAATGCCTGCACTCAACCCTGCTGGGCGAGCTCCTCCCTCTGCAGCATAACCGGAAGCTGGGAAAGCCCACCCACACTCCAACAGGGGATATCCTGCCCAACTTCTTCCCTGGAAAAGACCACCTGCTGGTCCTCTGTAGTGCTTAAGACATGGCTGGAGAAATTCGGCACCCCTTCTTTGGGGGAAATCCTGCCTGTGTGCCTTGGGGAGCTCCTATCCATCCTCTGTGGTCCCACGTTACTGAGGGAGCTTCCTCCCGCCTGCTGTAGTGCCTCACAGACTAAGAAAGCTTATCAAACACTCACCAGCTTTCCACGGAGCAGTGGGAACCTCTGCCTAACCTATGCAGTGATCTACCTGATCAGGGAAATTCCGCCCACCATTCACGGTGCTCTATACCAAAGCAGGCAACCAACCAGATTTCTGTGACACTCCTGTTGCAGCGGGCACCTTTGCATGCCACCTGTGGCAACCCAAGCCGTCATGGGCCACACCATCATGGATTCTTGTGAGATCACCCAGTAAAGCACCATCCTCGTGGATCCACAACAACCCAACCAGCATCTCCGGAGAGGCCCATCCAACTTGTTGACTAGGGAAAGAGTGAAGCCACAGGAGGATAAAGTGGTTGGCTAATTCCATAGTGAAATTAGCTGTAGCAGTTCGAAGAAGCTTTCCTACGAGTCTCCCAGAGAGAGCCAGTGCTCTTTGACTCCCTGAAAAATGGCACCTGGCTCCTCTAAAACAAACAGCAATCAGGCCCAATGACCTCAACAAAAAAACATGAGAAACAAACTTCAATGGCAGAGATGTCCTGAACCGAACGACATGCATAGAAGAAGCAGATATTTATCTGCCACATAAAGAATTTTTCAGAATACTTCTTGCAGTAATACAGGATATGAGAAAAACAATACAGAAAAAAGATGAAATGAAAGAGGAGATTAAGTCCATACACCAAAGGGAAAAACAAGAGATCAGGGAAGAGATAACAAAAACTAGTAGCAGACACGCAGACCTCGAGAATCGACTGGAGGAGGAAGATAATTGCACCAGTGACCTAGAGGACAGCCAAGGAGACTTTAAATGCGAACAAAAATCTAATAAGATCATTAGTGAAGCTGAAGAGAACCTAAAAGCGAGGTCTGATGCTATGAAGTGGAACAACATTAGAATTATTGGATTACCAGAGGAAGACACCACAAAGAAGTCAACTGCAACAGAGAGGAAATTCTTGGAGGAAAACTTCCCGAGCTTAATGAATGAAAACCTGGCAACCATTCAGGAAGCTGAAAGAACACCAGTCAGATTGAAACCCAAGAAGAAATCAAGGCACATCATACTTACTATCCAACTTTGAGGAAAAGGAGAAAATCATGAGAAGAGCTAGGGAAAAACAAGCAATCACATAGTTTCCCAAATAAGAATATGCTCAGACCTATCATGTTTCCCCAAAAGTCAGACATCCCCCCAAAATAAGACCTACTTACAGTTTTGCCTCGGGCTGAAATATAAGGCATCTCCCAAAAATAAGACCTCCCCAAAAATCAGCACCCCCGAAGCTACCGTAACTCTGGACTCTGGATCATAGTGGTGGGCACCACCACGCAGCTCACTATTGCCTGCAGCGCAGTCAGAGCAGTACGAGCAGTACGAGCAGTACGAGGTCTCTTTTAATAAAACAATAAACGTGTACCACATTCTTCTCCATGGAAAAATAAGATATCCACTGAAAATAAGACCTAGTGCATCTTTGGGAGCAAAAATTAATATAAGACACTGTCTTATTTTCGGGGAAACAGGGTATCAGAGAACACTATGAAGAAGAGGAGAGAGTTGTTGAGTAACATTGCAAAAATTGAAGGAAAATAATGCAAACCCAAGAATACTCTACACAGCCAAATTACTGATCAAGATAGATGAAGAAGTAATTGTCTTGTTAGAGAAGGAAAAACTCAAAGAATACATTAGAAGAAACCCAGCCTGGATCCTTGTCGATCCAGTATAGGCAGAAGAACAGCACTCACCAAGCATAAGTAAGAGACTGCCACAGAGAACAACCTCACCCAGAGGGAAACAAAGAGAAAACAGCCCCCAAGATAGCATTGGATTAAGGGTGAAAAGAAGTCAAGAATGAAACACACACACACACACACACACTACATTAAAAAGAAAGGGAGGTGGGAAAACACCCAACACAAAAGGTGTAAGATGACATCACAGAGTCCACGGATGGAAATAATACCCCTGAATATCTATGAACTAAACTCAGGCATTAAAAGACTGAGGCTAGCAGACTAGTTTAGACTAGTTTAGAAATACAACTAATCAATCTGCTGCCAACAGGAGACACATGTCAAGACTACAAACAAAACTAGGCTGAGAATCAAATGCTGGAGGAAAACATACCAAAGAAACAGCAATTAAAAAAAAAACCAAGGGTTGCAATCGTAATCTTGGATAAAACTGACCTCAAAGTGCAAACCATAAAAAGAGATGAGGAACACTATATAATGCTCAAGGGAGCAGTAGGCAAAGAACCACTAAGCATTGTAAACATATTCCCCAAATGACAGACCTGCTGAATACGTCAAACAAATGCTTCAAAATATGAAAAAGGAAGTCACAGCCTCAACAATTATAGTAGGTGACTTCAATACACCACTCTCTGAGAAAGAAATATCACAGGGAAAGAAACTCAACAAGGAGGCCAGAGATCTAAACACTACAATTAGTCAATTTGACCTGATATATATTTACAGAGCTTTTCATGAAAATACAAAATATTTCACATTCTTTTCAAGCCCACATAGCACATATTCGAAGATAGACCACATGCTGGGGCATAAGTCAAATCTGCATAAATTTAAGCACATTGATATCATATAGACTTCTCTCACTGACCACTGTGCCATAAGGCTGGAAATCAGCAAAAGGAAGATGAATAAAACAAGGCAAACAATTGGAGGATGAATAACTCTCTACTGAAAAAGGAGTGTGTACTGGCTCAGATCATAGATGAAATTAGGAAATTTCTAGAAACCAATGAGAATGAGAATAAGACGTACCAAAACTTATGGGACACAGCAAAGGCAGTTATCAGAGGAAGTTTCATAGCAATACATGCACACCTGAGAAAGGAAGAAAGCCATATGATTGATATGCTGGCACAAAATTTACAGCAACTAGGGCTGAGTCAACAGCACAATCGTGCTAATAGCAAAAGAAAAGAAATAATAAAAATCAGGGCTGAGATTTAGGAGAGGGAAAATAAGAAAACTATGGAAAAAATTAATGCTGCTAAAAGTTGGTTCTTTGAAAAGATAAACAGAATCAACATATCGTGGGTAAACCTAACCAAAGAAAGACAGGAACAAATTTCAATAGCAAGAATGAGGGATGAAAGAGGGGACATTACAACAGACTCTAATGAATTCAAAATGATAATTAAAGAGTATTACGAAGGACTGTACTCCAATGAATTCAACAACTTGGAAGACATGGTCAAATTTTGAAAAACAATCCCTCCCTCGAATTTCCCAGAGGAACATCAAGAATGTCAATAGACCCATAGCAATAGAAGAAATAGACAAGGATATCAAGGGATTACCAACCCCAAATTCCCTGGACCAGATGGCTTCACAGGACAATTCTACCAAGCATTTAGGGAAGAAATGACACCAATCCTACACAAAATCTTCCAGAACATAGAAAAGACGGCAACCTCTTGAAGCAAGTATAAATATGATACCCAAACAGGGCAGGAATCCTACAAGAATTGAGAACTACAGACCAATATTCTTAATGAACACAGATGCAAAAATTGTTAACAAAATACTTGCCGATAGAATACAAATGTATATAAAACGAATACCATATATACTTGAATATAAGCCGACCTGAGTATAAGCCTAGGTACCTAGTTATTACCTGGGAAACTAGAAAAACTGATGACTTGAGTATAAGCCTAGGGTGGGAAATGCAGGATGTGAATTAACACAGAGACCAGAGGGGAGAGACGGAGCGCAGCCACTGACACATCCTGACCAGTTCAGCTGGCAGCGTAAGTGAATCACTATGGGTGCTTCTGCAAATTGGAGCCTTCCACGTCATAGGATGGCTCTGATTGGTTAGATGTGAGTAACAAACATTCAAAGCCCTGCAGTATCAGTGGGGCTTTGAATGAACAGCGGAGGAACGACAATCACCTGTGAGATATTACACCTCGTATAAGCTAAACCCCAGTTTTTCAGCACATTTTTGTGCTGAAAAATTCAGCTTATACACGAGTATATATGGTAATTCACCATGACCAAGCAAGATTCATACCAGGGATAGTTCAACATACGAAAGACCATTAGTATCATGTGCCACATTGACATGAAAAACTCTAAGAACCACATGATAATATTGATAGATGTGGAAAAAGCATTCGACAACATCCAACACAAATTCCTTTTTAAGACACGTCAGGAGATAGGAATGGAAGGACAATTCCGCAAGACAATACAAGCTATATATGAAGAACCAACAGCCAACATGGTAGTCAATGCAGAAAAGAGGAACACAATTCCACAGAAAAAGGGCCCAGACAAGGATGCCCCTTGTCCCCAGTCTTATTTAACATCGTACTGGAGGTTTTAGCTCGCAGCATAAGGCAAAGGAGAGACATCAAAGGTATTCGTCTGGGGAAGGAAGAGGTAAAACTATCGTTATATGTAGATGACATGATTTTATAAATGGAAAATCCCAAAAGATCCAAAAGGGGCAGAGTGGCAGGATACAAGATCAACAAACAGAAGTCCACTGGACTGCTATACATATCAGCTAAAATAACAGAAGAGGAGGTCAAAAAGGTGGTACCCATCACAATAGCCAAGCACAAATTAAAATATCTAGGGAAATAGCAGACTAAAAGAACAAAAGATTTATATGAGGAAAACTATGGAACACTATTACAAGAAACCAAGAGTGATTCAACAAATGGGAGAAGATCCCATTTTTGTCGATCAGAAGACTCAATATAGTAAAGGTGTCAGTTCTCTCCTAGGCACTATATAACTTTAATGCAATCCTGAGAGAATTACCCTCATCTTTCTTGAAAGAAATGGAAAAACTGATTACCAAATTCATATGGAGAGGGAAGAAGCCCAGAATTAGCAGAGACTCCCTAAGAAGGACACAGTGGGAGGGCTTGCTTTACCTGACTTTAGCACATATTATAATGCCATCATGGTCAAAACTGGGAGGTATTGGTATAATGACAGATACTTAGACTACTGGAAAAGAACTGAAAACCCAGAAATAAAATCATCAGCATACAGACAACTCACTTTTGATAAAGCCCCCAAAATATCAAAAGCAGGTACCCTCTTTAACAAGCGGTGTTGGAAAAATGGATATCTACCTGCAGAAAAATGAAGCATGACCCTTATCTGACTCCATGCACAAGAATAAACTCAAGGTAAATCACAGACCTTGAGGTAAAACTCCAAACTATTAGGTCCATCAATAAGGGAACTGGGACCAATCTGAGAATTTTGGCACTGGGAATACATGGGATAGCAGAAACAGGGAAGGACACAAATGCACATGAGTCACAAATTGACATGTGGGATACACTGAAGATAAAACATCTGTGTACATCAAAATATTTCACCAAGAGAGTAATAAGAGAGCCCACGGACTGGGAAAACATCTTTAGCCTGACACATCAGACAAAGGCCTTATTACTAAAATCTACAATACTCTGCTAGTTTCCAAAGAGAAAAAAAAAACTAATTGCCCACCGAGGAGGTGGGCAAAGGACCTGAACAGCAGTTCCACAAGGGTACAAATCCGAATGCAAGGAGTTGGAAACAACCCAAATTTCCACCAACAAATGATTGGATTAAAAACAGTGGTATATACATACAATGGAGTACTACACATCACTAAAAAGCAGTGATGACAAATACTAAGAGGACGCCTGGCCCTCCCACCAGAAGAACTTATTTCAAAAGACGGCATTGAATCTGCAGCTCCAGGAGAGGGACATATCTGATGGGAGCACATGGGTGATGATGAAGGGGGAGGAGGAGAAAGTGGAGCACATCCTGGCCCACCAGGTCTTGAGGACGATTATCCCGATTAGAGCAGCCAGTCCACAGAGAGGACCACATGGCCAGCCCCACTATGAGACATGACGCCCCTCACTGACCCATAGCTCTACCGGGGACAACACTGGAGACACAGTGTGGGGACTACGCCTGACCTGATCCCGCCACACCGAGGCAAAACACTAAGGGGGTGCAACAGAATAGTAAGGGAATGGAACGGCGAGGTCCTCAGGGAATGATGAAGGTGGACTTTGGGGCTAGGGTGTGGTACCCCAATTGATTGAATTGGAAAACACTCCTAAAGGCCAACACACAATCCTTGAACTAACTACAAACTTTTCTTTCTTGTGTTTTTTTTTTTTTGTCATTGATTTATTGTTGTTGGTTGGTTGTATATTGTTCCTTGGTATTTTTATGTCTTGTTTTTGTGCATGTTATTATCTCCGCTGGTCTTTCTAAATAAGATAGGCTGGATGAACAATCTGGAGGATAAAACAACAGGACCGACAGTTCAGGAGGGACATAGGAGAGGTGGGGGGAAAGGTAGTGGTGTTAACAAACCCAGGGACAAGGGAACAAGTGATCTAAATCAGTGGTGAGGAGGGGCTGGGAGGCCTGGTAGGGCATGATCAAGGGTAATGTAACAAAGAGGATTTGCTGAAACCCTGGTCGGGACTGAGCATGATAGTGGGACAGAAGGAAAGTCAAGGGAAATAGAGAAAAGAGCTAGGAGACAAAGGGCATGTATAGAGGTTTAGATAAAGACATGTATATATGCAAATATATTTATATATGAGGATGGGTAAATAGATCTATGTGCATATATTTATACGTTTAGTATTAAGGTAGCAGAAGGACATTGGGCCTCCACTCAAGTACTCCCTTAATGCAAGAATACTTTCTTCTATTAAATTGACATTCTGTGATGCTGACCTTTTCAACGCAACTGCTGAAGACAAAGCGGGTGCATAAGCAAATGTGGTGAATAAAGCTGATGGTGCCCGGCTATCAAAAGATATAACGTCTGGGGTCTTAAAGGATTGAAGATAAACAAGTGGTCATCTAGCTCTGAAGCAACAAAGCCCACATGGAAGACGCACACCAGCTTGTGTGATCACAAGGTGCCAAAGGGATCAGTTATCAGGCATCAAAGAACAAAAAATCATAACATTTTGTGCTTGCCTCCATGATATGATCGCTGAAGACAAATGGGTGCATAAGCAAATGTGGCAAAGAAAGCTGATGGTGCCCGGATATCAAAAGGTATAGCGTCTGGTGTCTTAAAGGCAAACAAGCAGCCACTTAGCTCAGAAGCAACAAAGCCCACATGGAAGAACCACACCATCCTGTGCGATCACAAGGTGTTGAAGGGATCAGGTATCAGGCATCATCAGAACAAAAAATCTTACCATAGTGAATGAGGTAGGGGGGCGGGGTGCAGATTGGAGATCCAAAGCCCATTTGTCAGTCACCGGAATCCCCTTGCAGAGGGGTGTAGGGGAGGAGGCGAGCCAGTCAAGGTGTGATGTAGCAACAATGAAAAATACAACTTTCCTCTAGTTCCTAAATGCTTCATCCTCCTGCACTATCATGATCTGATTTCTACCTTGCAAGTCTGGCTAGACCAGAGGATGTACACTGGTGCAGATAGGAACCAGAAACATAGGGAATCCAGGGTGGATGATCTCTTCAGGTCCAGTGGTGAGAGTGGCACTACTAGAAGCGTAGAGGGAGAGTAGGTTGGAAAGGAGGAATCGATTTCAAGGATCTGCATTTGACCTTGTTACTAGGGGGTGGACAACAGAAAAGTGGGTGAAGGGAGATGTCGGACAAGGCAAGATATGACAAAATAATAATTTATAAATTATCCAGGGTTCATGAGGGAGGGGGAAGCGGGGATGGAGGGGACAAAATGAGGACCTGATGCCAAGGGCTTAAGTGGAGAGGAAATGTTTTGAGAATGATGAGGGCAATGAATGTACAAATGTGCTCTACACAACTGATGTATGTATGAATTGTGATAAGAGTTGTGTGAACTCCTAATAAAACAATTAGGCCTCCACTTACTCAATGCAAGAACACTTTGTTCTATTAAATTGGCATTCCAGGATGCATACATTCTCGACATGATTGCTGAAGAAAAATGTGTGCATAAGCAAATGTGGTGAAGAAGGCTGATGGTACGTGGCTATCAAAGCGTCTGGGATCTTAAAGCGTTGAAGATAAACAAGCGGCCATCTAGCTGAGAAGCATCAAAGCCAACATGGAAGAAGCACACAGCCTGTCTGACCACAAGGTGCAGAAGGGACTGGTTATCAGACATGAAAGAACTAAAAATCATATCAATGGGTGCCCACCTCCCTGATACGATCAATGAAGACAAACGTGTGTGTAAGCAAATGTAGTGAAGAAAAGTGATGGTGCCCAGCTATCAAAAGATATAGCGTCTGTGTTCTTAAAGGTTCTAAGATAAACAAGTGGCCATCTAGCTCAAAAGCAATAAAGCCCACATGGAAGAAACACACCAGCCTGTGTGACCACGAGCTGTCGAAGGGATCAGGTTTCAAGCATCAAGGAACAAAAGATCATATCATTGAAAATGTGGGTGAGTGCAGAGTGGAGACTCAAAGCCCATTGGTAGCCAATCGGACACCCCTTAGTGAAGGGTTGTGGGGAAGAGATGAACCAGTCAGAGTGCAGGGTAGCAGCGATGAAACATATAACTTTCCTCTAGTTCTTAAATACTTCCTCTCCTCCACTATCATGATCCCAATTCTACCTTACAAATCTGGCTAGACCAGAGGATGTACATTGGTACAGATAGCAACTGGAAACACAGGGAATCCAGGACAGATGACTCATTCAGGACCAGTGGTGAGAGTGGCGATGCCTGGAGGGTGGAGAGAATGTGGGGTGGATAGGGGGAACTGATTACAAGAATCTACATATAGTCTCCTCCCTGGGGGAGGGACAGTTGAGAAGAAGGCGGTGGGAGACATCGGACAGTGTAGTATATGACAAAATAATCATAATTTATTAATGATGAAGGGTTCATGAGGTAGGGGACAGTGGGGAGGGAGGGGGAAAATAAGCAGCAGATATTAAGGGCTCAAATAGAAGGCAAATGTTTTGAGGATGATGATGGCAACAAATGTACATATGTTCTTGACACAATGGATCAAGAACATATTGTGATAAGAATTCTATGAGCCCCCAATAAAATGATTAAAAAATAAGAAAAAAAGTAGTGATGAATGCATGAAGCACATTGGAAAGAATTGGAGGAAATTATACTAAGCGAAGTAAGCCAAGCAGAAAATGAGAAGTACTATATGAGTCTGATGAGGAAAGCTTAAAAAAAAAAAGTGCAAAACGAGCTTAGGGAAAAAACTATTGTATATAAACATTCCTGGGTTCAGGTTCAGGGAGTATGGCAGGGACCAGACCAAATCCAGGAATACATATGGTAGACAACTAAAAAGGAAGGGGAAAGAGAGAAAAAACAAAAACAAATGAGTAGTTGGGGAACAGGGCACTAACTCCCCCAAGGGGAGTGTATTATTCATATCTTCTCAGGGAAAGAGGGACCAGACTACAAAGCGGTGCTCTAAGATGTGAATGCAACATACTGGCATGAAGCAGGGAACCAGTAGAGGGGTCTGAGAGACAGGCCCCAATCCCAACTATGTGGACAACCACCCCTGCCCCCTGAAGAATTTACCTTAGGGGCAGCACTGAAGCTACAGCTCAGGGAGAGGGACATGTCTGATCAGAGCACACAGGAGCAAATGAGGGGGGAGGAAGAGAGAGTGGAGCACATCCTGGCCCACCAAGACTTGAAGATGATATCCCTGCTCAGAGAAGCCAATAGCTAGAGAGGGCCATATGGTCAACCCCACTATGAGACATGACATCCCTCACTGGCCCATAGCCCTATAGGGGACAACACTGGATACACAGTGAGGGAATTATGCCTGATCAGACCCCACCACACCGAGGCAAAACACTAAAGGCGTGCAACAGAACAGCAAGGGGAGCAGAGCAAGGACGTCTCGAGGGAATACCAAAAATAGACTTTGGGGCCATGGTGTGGCACTCCATCAGACTCCACCAGAAAACACTCCTAAATGTCAATAGACCTTGAACTATTTTCTTTTTTGTTGCTTTGTTTTGCTCTGTCTTGGTTTGTGCATAGTATTATCTCTGCAGGTCTGTCTAGATAAAAGAGTCTGGATAAACAATCTGGAGGAGAAAACAACAGGACCGAAGGTTCCAGGGGACATAGTAGAGGGAGAGGTGGGGGAAAGGAAGTGGTGTTAATAAATCCCAGGGACAATGGAATAACAAGTGATCCAAAATCAGTGATGAGGAGGGTGTAAAAGGCCTGGTAGGGCTTGTTCAAGGGTAATGTAACTGAGAGGAATTACTGAAACCCAAATGAAGGCTGAGCATGATAGTGGGACAAGATAAAAGTAAAATGAAATAGAGGAAAGAACTAGAAGGCAAAGGACATTTATAGAGGTCTAAATACAGGCATGTACATATGCAAACATATTTATATATGACAATGGGGAAATAATCGATCTATGTACATATATTTATAGTATTAACGTAGCAGATGGACATTGGGCCTCTACTCAAGTACTCCCTCAATGCAAGAACACTTGTTCTATTAAACTGGCATTCCATAAGGCTCACCTTCCCAACACGATCGCTGAAGACAACACAGGTGCGTAAGCAAATGTGGTGAAGAAAGCTGGTAGTGCCTGGCTATCAAAAGATATAGCACCTAGGGTCTTAATGGCTTAAAAATAAAGAGGCCATTTAGCTGAGAAGCAATAAATCCCACATGGAAGAAGCACACTACCCTGTGTGATCATGAGATGTTGATGGGTTCAGGTATCAGGCATCAAAGAACAAAAATATTATTATCACTGTGAATGAGGGGCAGTGCAGAGTGGGGATCCAAAGCCCATCTGTAGGCAAGTGGAGATCCCCTCACAGAAGGGTCACAGGGAGGAGATGAGCAAGTCAAGGTGCTGTGTAGCAATGATGAAACATACAACTTTACTCTAGTTTCAATGCTTCCTCCTCCCCACTATCATCATCCCAATTCTACCTTACAAATCCAGCTAGACCAAAGGATGTATACTGGTACACACAGGAACTGGAAACAGAGGCAATCCAGGACAGATGACCCTCTCAGGACCAGTGGTGAGAGCGGCGAAACAGGGAGGGTGGAGGGACGGAGGGGTAGAAAGCAGGAACTGATCACAAGGATCTACATATAACCACCCCCTGGGGGACAGACAACAGAAATGTGGGTGAAGGAAGATGCTGGACAGTGTAAGACATGGCAAAATAATAATAATTTATAAATTTATCAAGGATTCATGAGGGAGAAGGGTTAGGAGGGAGGGGAAAAATGAGGAGCTGATACCAAGGGCTCAAGCAGAAAGAAATATTTTGAGAATGATGATGGCAAGAAATGTACAAATGTGCTTGACACAATGGATGTACGTATGGATTGTGATAAATGTTGTACGAGCCCTCAGTAAAATGATTAAAAAAATAAAAAGCAATGGATGGTAATTAAAATAGGAAAAATCCCACAAAGAATGGTGTCTTGCTAGGCACCCGGTTGAGTAGTACTGCCAATCCCATGGGTGTCAGGGTAGAACTGTGCTTCACAGGGTTTTCGATGGTGATTTTTCAGAAGTAGATCACCAGGTCTTTCTTTCAATATCCCTTTCAATGTGGGTGGACTCAAACTGCCAGCCTCGCAGTCGGCAGTGGGATGCGTCAACTGTGTGCACTTGCAGCTCATTTCCCTTTCCACTGGGCAGCACGGATCTTGGAAGCAACATCCACAGTCATATTTATCTGGTGGCCTGCTTCTTGTGTGGTTCTTCTTATATTCCAAATAGGTATTCTGAAAATGTCCACTGCTGATAACAAGTTGATTCTGACTCACAACGACCATACAGGGCAGAGAACTACTTCTTTCGGTTTTTGAGGTGGAAAATCTTTACAGGAACAGACGGCTTCATCTCGCTCCCACAGACTGGCTGATGGGTTTGAACGACTGACCTAGATTTTAACAGCACCCAAACATAGCCACTAAGTACCACTAGGACTCCTTTAGACACATCCCTACCACTCAGCAGTGTGAGAAAGCTGATGCCTGATATACAACGAGTCGAAGTCTCTCTGTCTTGAGATTTAGTAACACAAAACCTAGGAGCATAGTCCATTACAACTGGTAGAGATGTGTGGAGCCTGAGCTGGAGCAGCAGGGCCTTAGCACGTCTACTTGGTGGCTCTCTGGAAGGATGGAAGTCAGACTACTGTTTTTAAGTTATCACTTGCTTAAGTGGGTGGCTGTGGATGTTGAAGGTGATAAGGAATCTGGGGAAAGTCTTGTGAAGTAGCAAGTCCACTAAGGTCTATCACAGCATTAAGAACAAAGGACTCTGGGTTTCTTACAGAGGCCACAGAAAGCCATTATGGTGTCCAGCAAAATACACAGCAGAAAAAAGTATCAAACCAAAGATAGCGGGTTACCATCTTATATTTCCTTTTATCAAAGGCAGCCTCACCAGGAAAATCAAGATGGACAGTTGGGAAAAAAAAGAAAAAGCTGAAATGATGCTTAAAGAGAAAGAACATTTGATAAATCCATTGTAGTGTCCACAATAGCAGTAAAAACTGCCACTGAAAGCGATCTGACTAAAATCTTATATTTGCCAAGGGAAGCCTCATCGAGAAAACAAAGATTACCAGCTGAGAGAAAGAGAAAGAAAGTTAAAATGATAGCTAAATTGGAGGAAAATTCAGCGACAAAGGGAAGAAGCATGGTTGTTGTGCTTTGCAATATGCATTGTAAATTACAGTGAAACTTTACGCTAAAATTTGGAAAAGAATGGGCGCTACGCAGGGGGAAAGGTCATGCTATTTCTCCTTCTGTAGAATGAGTGTAAGACACCGAGTTCAGCCAACAAGCAAGGATATCCCTGTAGCAATGAGCCCATCTGGTAACCTAATCGACCTCAAGAATCATTCTCTTGTCAAATGAACCGGCAGTCATTGGAGAAATGGCAGATTCTGGGGTAAATGGCAGCAATGTACAAGGTAAATCTGGAGTATCTCAGGAACCACGTAATAAAACAACCAAAACAATGATGGTGCAGTGCAAAAACTTAGCAGATAGGTTGACCTGTCTGGCACAATTTGAACACCAGAAATCTAAGCACAGTAATGAATTATAAACCTTTGGTAATAAATCGGAAATTCTTTAATTCCATAACAACAGGTAAAAACCCACTGCCTTCAAGTTGATTCTGACTGTTCGTGTCCCTATGGGAAGAGTAAAACTGCTCCCCATGGTTTCTTGGTTTCTTTTTTTACCCTAGAGTTCTGAGAGCGTACATGTTTATGGGAGCAATAGCTTGATCTTTCCCCTACAGAGAAAGATGGATGTGAATTGCTGACTTGTGGTTAGCAGTATCACACCAATCTGCACCACCAGGGCTCCTTATACCAATATGTGACACACGCCAACCGATAGATGGCATCACCCTACTTTAATTAAAAAGGAAACAACAGAAAAGCACTAAGTCAAGGCATTTCTTTGAAACAGGGAAGAAGAGTCCCAAATAACCAGAAGCCTTGGGAATTTGGCAATACCAGACCAGCCCTACATGTACTTAAGGAAGTTTTCTAAATGGAAAGGAAAGAACATTAATCAAACACTCAAATGTACACAAAGGGGGAGGAAGGAGTCAGACAGAGATCTCAGAAAATAAGTACATATTACGACTACTGGATGTAGGGTGTTCATTACTGTCACTGGAGGTTCACCAACAGAAAAAGGAGAGGGAACAGTAAACCAGGAATACTTAATATTTCACATTCATTGTTGATTGCATGCTAAATGTTACTGTAATTGCATGTTGTATAGTATAATATTTGTAGTAACCACTAAGAGAATATGTAAAGAGGAATTAAAGCTCATAACAAAAGATGCTAAATACAAAAAATAACAGGAAAATTGATAAAAAGAGAAACCAGATAAAAGAAACTCAAAACCCAATTAGCTAAAAGAATGAAGAAAATGTAAATAGCCAAAATATTTACACAAAAGGCAGAGTGATAGACTGGATAAAAAACATGATTCATCTTTTGTTACCTACACAAAACACACATTCACATTAGGACACAAACTGACTGAAAATAAAGGATGGAAAAAATGTTCCGTGCAACCAGCACCCAAAAAAAGGAGTGTGGTCATACTGATAAAGGCTATTACATAATAAAAGGGCTAATACTTCAAGAAGATACAACAATTATTAGCATATATTCACCTAACCTGTCCAAAAACATGACACAAACACTAATATCAAAGAAAAAAATTACAGTGCCGCTATTAATATTTGTAGATTTGAAACCTTCAATTTCAGTTCTCAACAGAACATTTAAAAAGTGAATCAATAAGGACATTAAGAACATAAAGAAAATCATAAGCCAATTTAACTTAGAACACTCCATCCATCATCAGCAGACATTTTCACAGGATAATTTTTCCAGAACCAACTACAGATTAGGCCACAAATCTCAAGTTTTAAAACATTAAAATCATACAAAGCATACTTTCTGACCATAATGGTATGAAGTAAGAAATCAATCACAGGAAGAATAAAAATGAATAATTATTATTATACCAAAATTAAATATTGTACGACTAGAAAACAATTTCTCTATGTAAGAAATTAAAAGTGAAATAAAAATATACTTGGTATCAAATATAAAGGAAAGCACAACATACCAAATCCTTTGTGACACAGCACAAACCATTCTCAGAGGGAAATTCATAGCAATACATGCCCATATTTAAAAAGATGGATGAAAATCAATTGTTTAAATGAAAACTTGAACAAAAAGGAAAGGAAGAGCAAGAGGCCAAAGATACTAGCTGAAATGAATAATAAATACCAGTGAGAAAGAAATGAAATAGAATACAGTTAAACAACAGAAAAAAATCAATCAAACCAGAAGTTGGTTCTTTGAAAAGAATCACTGAAACAAACTACTGGATATACTGGGGGGGGGGGGCGGGGAAGGGCAAATAATCAAAAGAAATGAATCTGGAGACAACACAACATATTCATTGAATAAAGAATCATAACACTATGAAAAAGAACTGCAACAGATTTGAAAATGCTGATGAATGGGACAAATTCCTGAAAATATACGACATACCTAAACTAATATGAATAGAAATAGGTTTAAGCAGAGAAATTATGAAATAAGCAATTCAGAATGTGATTAACCCCCTGCTCCACCCCTTCAAAAAAGACCAAAAATATATATAAAAAGAAAAGTCAATGGCAAGATGGCTTCACTGGGATATTTCATAAAAAATTCAGAAGTGCTGACACCAGTTCTATAGAAACTTTTAAAAACATTAAAGAAAGGGGACTAGAACATGTCCAACTGAACACATACACACAGGTAGATCCTTATGTAACAACCAGGATAGACTAGGCCCTAAGAAAAGACAGGTGGCCTGTGATCTCAGACAATGGCTTGAAAGTGAAGTAAAAGGAGGCTTCCATATATCAGAGACTGTGGGAGCAAGCAGAGAAGGGAAGGAAAGAGCAGGTCCACTGAAGAGGCGCCCAGTGGTCTCCTGCTACCCATCTGTAGCTCCATTCTGCACTGCTGGCTACAGCAACCCAGCTCCACTCCTCAAAGACTATCATTGTGAGCAGGGTCCAAAGCTTCACGTGTAATAAGCACGCAGGTCCCATGTGGCTTCCAGGTCTCCAAGCAAGCTGGCCTGCACAGTTCCCGGAGCATAGGTCCCAAAGGACCAGCCTAGGCTATCCCAAGGACAAACTTGGCACCATGATGGTTTTCCTGAAGATTGCCTGTGCTTTGACGGACTATGTTAAGAAGCTCTTGGCCTTAGGGAAGAATACACTCAAGTACAGTGTTCCTCCCCCTCCCAACTTTTCTTAGTACAGCCTTTTACTGCCCAAAGCCTTTTTTCCCTCCCCCGTCCCCCTTCTATCATTCATTTCTGGCACTACTCAACAAAGTCATCGACTCCCACAAAATCTAGCAGCCCTCCCAACCGTAATACCCGGCTACGATGCTGCAGTGGCAGCAGTCACTCCTGATTCATCAGAAGAAGGATTAACAAATGAACAACACTCAGATCTCAAGGAATTTTCTTAAAAAGAACAGGCTCTGAAACTATCATAAATTGAATTCAGAAAAATGTTGTCATGTACTTTCAACAAAGAGTTTGCGAGAACAATGGTCAGAATAGAAAAGCTAGATATCTTCAACAAAAACCTCTAAAAAGAAATGCAGAAAATATTAAGATAAGAGAATTAGGCAACAATTTAGAAGAACAGAGTAAGAGAATTGAAGAAATGGAAAGCTGAATTGGTGAGTTTGAAGGCATATCTCTTAACTCCAATTTATGAGTGATACAATCAGCTAAAAGAACAAAAGAATCTGAAGAAAACATAAGAATTAAGTGGGATTCTATCCATATAAGAAATTCCGGAATAATACTTCCTTAACAGAACAGAGGAGGAGAAAATAATTCTCCAGGAAGCAGAGAGAACCCAAAACACCACAGATCCCAAAAGAAAACACTGGAACATATTGTCGTTGAAATTTCCAAGACAGAAACAATTAGCAGGCTGAGAACAGCTTGGAAAAATTGTTTTAATTCATTTACAAAAACACTTTTATTGGCATATGACTCACATGTCATACAATAGCTCAATTATATTAAGATAAATTGTAATAATCATTATCACCACAATCAATTTTAGAACATTTTTCTTTATTGTATTCATGTTATTTCCCCCAACCTCCCCTGCCATAGCCCCCAAAACCATTGTCTATATAGATTTAGTTATCCTGGATTTCATATACAGAAAAATGTATTTTTAAAAGCCTAACAACAATAACAAAGAAAACAGATTTTAAAAAGCTCTAGAAAAGAAAGCAGAGGTTAAAAGAACTGGAATATATTTAAAATGAGTCAAAAGGGAGATGTATAAATTTTAACTTAAATACATCTGCAATAACCAATTTTACAATGCTATCTGTCTGATAACAGGGCTGTTCACATCCCATGGCTCTGGTCAGAGAGGATTCCCCAGAGCTTGCAAATGCTATCCACAACCTTAAAACCAGGTGTTCATAATTGAAGCTGATATCATTCCCTCCTTCAGATTTGAATTTCATGAGTTAAAATCCTAGGATCTTACAGGCTGGTGTGCTTCTTCCACATGGACTTAGTTGATCCCTCACTTAGATGGCTGTTTAAGACCAGCTTTTAAGACCCCAGAGGCTATTTTTTTCTGATAGGTGGGCACCATCTAGTTTCTTCATTACACTTTCCTATAGCATTCATGTCTTGAGTGATTTCTTCATGAGGACGAGCATCAAATAGGGCCATTTCATAAGAACTAATTGTACTTAGATTGAGGCTAGAATTAAGTGCAAGCGCAAAATCCATTCACATATTTATGGTTCATCTGGCTCTGGTTCACCTCAGAGATATAATTGTTATTTTCTGTTAGAGAACATTATCAATCATCCCCTTGGGCATAAGGCAATTTTATTGATAGTGTAGTTAATTTAGCCAATGGTATAGAATTTAAAACAAAAATATGTCTTGTAAATTTAAATTTTATGTTTTCTTCCCATTGTCTCTCTTTTGTTGCCTTTAATAGATATTTTTATTAATTTATTTCTATTACCATCCTTTTTGTCTTTTTTCTCATATTTTTCTGTGTTACCAATGTTCTTAGGAACCAAGACACCGCTCCTCTATCTGTCTCTAGGTGGGTCCGCCCACATGCAGATACACCCACATGTGAGTACCGTGAGTGAACATTGTTACCCATGCTGCACCATGCTTTAAGACAAAATTTCATTTATTTGTCAACAGAAATAAATATTTCAAGCAAACCAAACTGTAAACCAATATCCCTTATGAATATAGGGGCAAAATCTCAAAATCCTGGCCAACAGAATCCAACAATCTATCAAAAAGCTAAGCAAAAGAACCACAGCAGGTGAGATTGGTTCCAGGGATGCAAAGATGGTTTGAAATGAGAAAAATAATGAATGTGATCTACCATATAAAAAAGAAAAACAACCACATGAGCATTTCAATTGATTCAGAAAAGGTATTTGATAATATCTAACAGCCATTCTAGATACAAATACTAAAAAATAGGAATCGAAGGGAAATTCTCAATGAAATCAGGGACATATCTGAAAAACCAACTGCCAGCATCTTACTCAATAGGGAGAAACTGAAATTTTTTAAAATCTGGATGAGAAAGGCCAATCAGCTGCAGACAGACATGGACAATGGCCAAAGCCACCAAAGGAAATGGCCCGATGGAAAAATGTCCTAGACAACAAATGGTATGGCCCTGACCCCATATTAATCAGGTCCAGGGGAGCAATTTGTGTTTTTCCACAGAAAGAAGAAAACCCCATCTGGGTGCCAGAGAGACTGGTGAGATTAATTAAGGAGGATGAAGATCGTGCGAACAGGAAGAATGAAGAAGACGATGATCAACCTAATAATGTTGCTGATACTGATGGTAATATGGACCCCAATAGTTAAAGGAGTTTTTTTATGGGCCATAGCTAAAACTTGGCCTGTACCTATTCCCATACACTCGAATGCGTCAATATTACCCTTATTCTTATCAACGCAATGTGATTTGGGAATACCATGTATTACGCCTAGAGGGGAGCCTCATAAAGTATATAATGCAAGCAATTTTACATTGGCATATAGTTTGTGTTTTACCACCATCAATACTAGTGCACCTTGTATATATGTAAGAAATGGATCTTTAGTCAATTGGGTGGATCCTTCTGGAGACTCTACATTTAATAATATTATATCCACCCTTATGAAAGTTGCACAAGGTGCTACAGGTGGAAGTGGCACCTCTGAGAAAGGAAAACGTGTAAATACAACAACACTTATGGTGATTCGTGAAGGATCCAGGCCCCCTGGGCCCATTAATGGATCAGTAGTGCCACCTAATGTGACCAGACGTGTCATATTACCTAGTTGCTCACCTGAAAAAGTTTTCCGCCTACTTTTACTCAATGTCAGTCTCCAAATTATTGGAGCAACCCTATTATACCAGGTTTCGATATGACTCCGACTTTAGGTAAAGCAAAATGGAATAGTAATACTAATACCACTGGTCCTGATAATACCTGGCCATGGTATGAATGGATGGTATATAAACAACGTGGAGCATCTACGATAGTAACTCCTTTTGCAAAAATGTTTGGAATTAATGATACTTTATACAATGTCACTGGTGTATACAATACCACTACAAAGAGGCTGAAAGTAAATACTATGGTTAATATATCAAGAGTGCAATTTCAGCCATCACCTGTTTGTGTCCAGCCCCCATTTTTCTTTCTGTTAACATTCAACTTTAGTCATGCAAATGATACATTTTGGGAAGCTTCATGTAATAGCTTTAGCAGTCAGTGTTGGCTTGCTGAATGTTGGAATGGCTCTGAGCCATTTGCCTTGATAGTAAAGATTCCCACTATGATACCTGTACCGGTTGAAGCAGATCCCAATACTTTTCCTATTGCTACACTTTATAGATATAAAAGAGATTTTGGCATTACCGCAGCAATTATTACAGCTATTACTATCTCAGCTGCAGCAGCGGTTACAGCAGGATTGGCTATGTCTAATCAAGTAATGACAGCAAATGTCATTAGCAATATTACGCAATCTACATCAGAAGCTTTATCTACAGTCCATATGTTGGATGCTCGATTAATGTCTGGTTTACTGTTAGTGAACCAGAGAGTTGATTTATTACAACACCAAGTGGATACTCTTACGAGCATGGTGCAATTAAGTTGAGTTTCTTCAACACCTAATTTGTGCATAACACCTTTAAAATTCTTGAATGAGTCTTCTTTTAGCAGCAAGAATATATCCCAGTATCTTACAGGACAATGGACAGCTGAGCTGGAAGAACTTCAAGAACAACTCCGGATGCAGATTACGACTCTTAATGGCACAAGAATGAAACCCATAACTGTTGGAGATTTTACTTCTTGGCTTTCTACTGCCTTTTCCTACTTTAAAGAGTGGGTGGGGGTGTTTACATTTGCTGCAATAATGTGCTGTGGAGGAGTGTTGTGGCTATGGTTACTCTGCAAGCTTAAAGCCCAGCAAAAACGTGACAAAGTCATCATCACGCAGGCGCTCTTAGCGATTGAGCGCGGTGGTTCCCATGATCTTTGGCTTTCTTTGTTAAGAGAAAACTAACCCCCATAAGTTGTCAGCTCCTGCACCCCAAGGGAATTGTCCCATTGCACTGGGAAGAGTGACAGAAATTGGATCTTGGTCAGCCCTTGCACCATGTGGAGCTTTGCTCATTGCACACATTAGGGTGACCAGATTTGGGTTTTTATATCCATCTTGATCTCCTGGGGCTGCTGGAGGCTCCGGGATGGATCGATGGACTTTATATCCATCTTGATCTTTTGGAGCTGCTGGAGGCTCTGGAATTGATCGATGGATTAGGCTTAAAATAAAAAAGAAAGGAGGAGATGTGGGAAGCCATAGCTCTCGCGAGATGTGGGAAGCCACAGCTCTCGTGATGTGGGTAGCCGCAGCTCTCGCCGCCATTACTAGATGGCGCCGGGCAGTCAGGGCGGTGGTCCAACTAAGTGATAAACAACCACTTAGCGCATGCGCGATGCTGAGATGACGTAGTCATAACTCCACCCTGGAGTATGCAAACGAAGGTTCTGGCGAACTCACCAATCAATGCATGAGGTTTTGGCAAATGCACCAATCAGGGCACAGCACGTCCCCATAGAGCATATATAAGCAGCAGTAGTTTGGGGTTTCGGGGTCTTTTACCGCATTATGAAAAATTAAATGCTTGTGGAAGAATCCTGTTGTGGTGCGTCTTTTCTTGCTGGCGAGACCTGGCGCGCGACAATCATGATTTTGAGTTTTGCCCCACATTTCCCTTCTACTCTAATCAAGCCCTTCTAATGTGATCTCTTTCATAGCAGTCGATAGTGAGAGCTAGGCACCATCTAGTTCTTCTGGTCTCCAGTGGTGGAGGGTGATCGTTGCTTGAGTCACTAGTCATTGATTCATTGTGCCCAATCAGTTCTCCTCTTCTGCTGTCCTCTGGATGGGGAGAGACCAACTCTTGCCCCTTTCCTGATTGCTCAGGAACTTTGAAAATCCCAGAGACGATGGTCCTGATCCCCCAGCCTCAACAACTCATTCCCTCACAGTTTTTGCATGTCTCAGAGATTTTTTTCCACCCCCACCCCGTTTTATGACATTGGTCCCTGTATGCTCCACCATATACCTGGATCTATTTAACAACCTAGGTCAATACATTCTATAAACTTTTCAATGGCCGAGGATTCTGAAGAAGATTGCCAGGCTTCTCTTTCACAGCTCCTCTAAGTGGGTTGGGCATGACAACTTTTCCCTTAATAGCAGAGCTCATTAACTGTTTACACCCCTAGATACTTCTTACTCTTAGAAAACTCACTGCCATCGAATCCATGCTGACTCACAGCCAACTTATAGGGCAGCGTAGAACTGCCCCTGTGAGTGTCTGAGACTCGAACTCTTTATGGGAGCAGAATGCCTTATCTTTCTCCCACAAAGCAGCTGGTAGTTTCAAACTGCTGATATAGCAATTAGCAGCCCAACTTGTAGCCACTAGGCCACAAAGGCTCTTTTTCTTCTTAGCAAAGAGAGGGAAAATAAGCAAACGGAACATTCCCCTGGTGCTTCCCGTGGATGCTGCGATGGGAGCTGGATCCTGAAGGCCCGGATTGGCTGAAGCTCCATTTACACAGGAACACATGCCTCCCTTGTTAGTATTTGCATTGGGCAAGCCATTTCCTGCGCTGACATTTTGCATCTAGTTAAATGCCAGCAACTCCAGAGAGACATAGCTTTTACCTGTGGCTCTGCCCTTCTGGACAAGCCTTTGGTGCTCGATGGGGCTACTTTCAGTCTATGATCTTACATGTCCTTTTGGATCCCTTCGTCTCTTGTTTTTGTTTTGATTAACACAAACTGGATGAACAGCTTCAGGCTTAATATAATCGCTGCTGAATATTTCATTGGGAAATGTTGTTAAGAAGGCAGTTGGCATCCATGATCTAAGTGTATGCATAGAGATTTCTTTTCAGATGGTAAAGTGGCTTTGAATAATTATTGTTATTATTAGTGAATTAAAGATAAATGTGCCTCAAAATGTGAACATTAGGTGTGTGTGTGTGTGTGTGTGTGCATGTTTTAAAGAGCACATGGCTTGGTGATAGAGAGGGCGAAGCACTGATGAGGAGCACATGAAAGTGTTCAGAGAGATGACAAAGGGTAGTGATGAAAAAAAAACAGATTCCAACCTCAAATCCTCTGCTCCCTGCCTCAGAGGGAGGTCGCAACAAGGAGCAGAAAAGCCAAGGGCATTTCCTGCCCTCTCACAGCTGGCAAGCGCCACAGAAGGCACAGGGTTTTAATGCCGAGGCTTTGCTGCTGTGAGGCAGGGAGGGGGGGCTTGCCATAGTTTCCACACGCTGACATCACAAACATACCGCAAGTGGGTGCCTTTAACACACCAAAGTCAATGTTCTCACAGCACCGGAGGCTGACAGCATCATGCCAGTGCACCAGCTTGATGGGCACGCTCTCTTTGTCCATCCCTGGGGGCTGAGGGCTGGTGGGCGGTATTCTTGTTTTGGCTTCAATAACCTCCATGGTTGGTGGTCCTTGGAGCTCTCTGCATGGCAGCTGCCTTCTTCCTTT
Organism: Tenrec ecaudatus; assembly: GCF_050624435.1. Classification (NCBI taxonomy): domain Eukaryota; kingdom Metazoa; phylum Chordata; class Mammalia; order Afrosoricida; family Tenrecidae; genus Tenrec; species Tenrec ecaudatus. Next base: position 111,540 of record NW_027459375.1, on the reverse strand, counting down.
GGAGTTGGTTTGCTTCAGTGTTGAATTGAATCCTTTTGTATCAGTCAAGTCATTGGTGTAAGGTACAGCCTCTTTAAGTCAAAAAGAAAATCTCTGCCCAGGTGGGATTACATCCACAGTAAAAAATCCCACTCCTGTAGAGCTCACTCCAGCTCATCATGGCCCTCTCCAGGGGGGTTCCATGGCTGGGCCTCTTTATGGAAGCACACAGCCACAGTTTTTCTCCAGAGAAACAGCTAGTGGGTTCTGAACTACTGACCTTGTTGTGAATAGCCCCCTTCTTAACGTGTGCGCCAGAAGCCCTGCTCTGCGGTTTGATGAGCAGCCCTTCTGGCCATTGCTAAGGGCTACATGGCAAAGCCATTTGGTACAAGCAACGTTGTCATCAGCAAAGAATGAGTTTAGCTGGCCTCAGTAGGATACTCAGCCGGGAAGTGATAAACTGCTTGGCTTGGGTTTTATGCAGGAGAACCATGGGAGTTGAGATGTGCAGTCTCTTGATTTGAACCCAGACACTCTATCTCCCAGCCTGAACTCTCACCATCATACTCAACTTTTGGGGGTCAAATGTTTGACTCACCTGAGAGATGTGCAGGTGAAAGCGTGCCCCAGGAACATCTCCCTCTCATCCCTGTCTTCTCAGAGAGTTCTCCAGATAAGGATTGGTGGTTCATGTGAAGGGACATATTGTAGCATTTCCCTTGCACTCCTCAAAGGCAAGAAAATGACCCACAGCACCTCGAGTTGCCAGCAGTGTCAAAGGGGATGTGCTCCTTGAGACTCAAGCTGAGTCCCCAGGAGACGAGCTCTCAACTGTGGAATTAGCGCTTTTGAAAAGGGGCAAATCTTCCAGCAGTTCTCTCTTCAGAGGCCTGGCCGTACGCTCTGCAGACTTGTGGGCACGCTCACTCTGGTGAACCCAAATTCTTGGGAGAGGCTGATCTGTCCCTAGAAAACTGGCCACATGCAAAAGCATAGAGACCAATATCTGCCTCCTGCTGGAAGGATCTGGAAGGAGAAGGGTGGCTGGAGTCCTCTAGGAGGGAAGTTGAGAGCCAGGAGAGGCAGCAAAGCCACAGTTCCAGCAGGTGGTGTCCTAAGGCTAAGGGAGCTTGCCAAGGATCAAGTGAGTCCTGGAGCTGTCTGCAGCCCATCTTGCTGAGGGCCTCCATTTATTTCATATATCTATGGATAATGGGAAGGGCCCCCAAGGCCCGCTGGCTGACCTCATATGATACGCCGTGAACTATCCACCTTGGCATCCTCCAAAGTCTCTGAAAGCTGCAGCCCCTCCCACCCACTGGCAGCCTTCTTGGATAGGATCTCCTCCACACTGCTGCAACCATGGGCTCACACACAAGGACCATTGTGAGGACGGTGCAGGACCAGGTGGTGCTTCAATCTCTTGTGTGTACTTTTGCTATGAGTCAGGAGCTCACTCAATGGTATCTAACAAGTTATTGTGAGATGACATAAGAGGACTTCGTGGAGGCCCTTCCAAGAGAGGGTTGGAACATAGCATGGTAAGAGGCCTGGTCAGGAATGTGCTCATTGTGCTCATTGTTTCCATCCTCTTCTCCCGGAAGCCAATGCTCTAGGGAGGAAAGGCAGGCCCAGAGACAGGGAAGGGCTAGGGAAGAGGGAGCGATAGGAGAGCAATAGAAAAGACAGGTTACTCTCCCTCATTCCCAGTATAGCTCCTCAAACCTCAGGTAAAGCCTCTGATTCTGAGGCTGAGGCTTATAATAGGATCAGACTGAACATTTAATCCCTCAAGCTGCCTGGAAAGTGTGGGAGCTGATTAAGATGGCAAGAGATGAAGAAGGAAGGAATCTACTGGTTACAGATGTGAAAGCACCTGTTAGTGAAGCCTTCTCAGTTTCTTATTGCCTTATCAATGTCATCAGTCCACTTAATGTACTCACTTTCCAAACGCCTATTAACCAATTGTACATACCTTGAGTTCTTTCTAGGAGGCAATAATAATATTCTAATTTCTGAGTTGAGGCCACAGAAGTTTGGACAACTTCTGGTTGTTGTTGTTGCTGGCAGGTGCTCATCAAGTTGGTTCCAACTCATAGCAACCCCTGTGAATACCGGAAGGGAGCATGGCCCCGTCCTGTGTCCCCCTCTCTGAAGGGCACTTGCCTCAAATTTTTAAATTCAAAGCTTCTTGTTTTGTCAAATGAAATCATTTCTTCAGTCAATCTCAGAAATCTTTATGTAAAAACGTTGGAAACGCCTTTCACTCAAGGTCTAGGGAGGCTGAGTAAGGTGGGAGGGGCTCCAGGACAGATGGTGGGAATCACTCCTGCAGGTGGGTGGTAGGTTGGCGAGGCCAGTCTCACTTGCCTCCCTGGTGACTGACCTCAACCAGCAATGTGCAGCTGGACACATGGCATGAAGTGACCTCTGGTCTTCGTGGCGGTGGATGCTTGTAGACCGTCAGGTATGGGAGACCCATGAGAAAATAGGTTACTTTTCTCTTTCTCTCCAAGTTTCTCTGTGATCTCTTTATGCTGCCTGAGCCCGCATGCATGCTGACAAAGGCAGACATGTGCACACACATGGCAAAGTAAATAGAGACGCCCACATTCACAGACATATTCATCCACGTGCAAATAGGCACATATGTGCACATGCATGCCAAAGCAGACACAGACATCCATGAATGCACATGTATTCGTGAAAGTTGATTTTCATGGGGAAAAAGATCAGATCTATCACTGTCAAGTCCACTCCAACTCAAAGCAACTGTAGAACACAGAGGAGAACTGCCCCATTGGGTTTCCAAAGCTGTCATCTTGTCAGACACAGTCAGCCACCACTTTCTCCTGCAGAGCAGCTAGGGTTTTCCAACTGCCGACCTTTCACTTAGCAGCCGAGCACTTGCTGATTTTCATAGGAGTCTGGAAATCAGTTTCATTGCCTGCTAGTCACACCTCCTCTGTGAGTTAGCACAGCCTGGTAAGCTTGGAAGGAGAAAAATCTTCCTTCCCGAGGTAGTTGAGTGGTTTTCCCCTGAGGAAATGGTTCAGAAAAAGATTTCCTTCAAGAAATCAGAACACTCTTGAAGAGAAATTTCCTGCCAAAACATTTGTTTGCTTGACACTGAGACAAGTGAAGCAGCCCCCTGACTTCCCCCTTGGGTCCTCTTTCTCATCATGACTGCTCTGCTCAGCTACAAGGCTCCAGGTCCTGGGAGCAAGGGTGCCCTTCTATTTGGAACCTCACAGGGCTACACTGTGAGTCAGGGAAAGACCTGGAAACTTGAGCATCCTGAAACGAGGCCTGCATAGCAATATCATCTGTCATCAGGCTCATCATTTCTCTCATTTTTTGTAAGATCATTGAGCCCTTGGAGCCCTGAGAAGTTCTCTCAGAGGAAGCCATCCTCCTCCCATGAATCCAAGAGGGACTGCTTAAAGATTGTTGTCTTCTACTTACAGGAATACCAGCAACCAATTGCCATTGAGTCAACTCGGACTCATGGAGAGCCCAAGTGTGTTAGAGAAGTCCGGTCCCTAGAATTTTCCATGGCTGGGGTGGGTTTTTTTCCAGAGGCATATCACCAGGCCCTTCTTGGAAGGCACCTCTGGGTGAACTCAAACCTTTAACCCGTAGTTCGCAGCCTAGCTCATGAACAATACCATCCAAGGACGGTACAGTTACTTGCTAATGGTCACCTGCAGTAGATGAACCGAGGTCAAGTAACTGCCTGAGAAACATCAACCAGTGGAAAGCAGAGTGAACCCCAGGGTTCTTGGGAAGAGGGCCAGAGAGAGAAAAAGGAGAAAACAGCTTTCTCGGGACATCAGAAAGGAAAGGACTCCACTTTGTGGATGCCATAGAACAATCCCAAGCCAAGCATGGGTGAGAAACAGACCCCACCCAAACCCAGCGGGCTGGATTCTGTCGCCAAGTGTTGAACACCAGACATGGATATGACAGAGCCCCTAGTCGTCCGTGGAAAGAAACTGTTTGCCCATTGTCTGGTAGTTTTGTAGCATTTGAACAACCAGGCCTCTGCTGCCTCTTCTGGCCTGAAATATAATTGCAGCCATAACCGCCCAGCGTTTCAATGGGTAGAACTCCCTGGGGAGGGCTAACTACCCAAATCATTTGGGAGATCCTTTTAGGATTGTCCAGGAGATCTTTCTTTGGCTGTGTCTATAATATGAATGATGGTGTCTTTGTTTTAAAAAAAGAAACTTTTTATTGTAAGGTGGGTTAAGGTTTACAGAGAAAATCAGCTTTGCACGTAACAATTTATACACGTTTTGTTATGTGACATTGATGACAATCTCCTGCAATGTAATATCACTCATGCCATTGAAACTCTGCTTCCTGTTTTCATTCACCCTTCTCCCCTAACCTTGCCTGCCTTTTGAATTTGGCCTTGGGCAAATACTGCCTATTTGCTTTTGAATGGTTGATGGTTCTGAGGAATGTGTGCTCCTCAGTGCTATGATTCATTTTGGTGTAGTTGTTCTTATCAGGTGCCATTGAGCCAGTTGCAACCCACATTGACCCTATGCCAAACAGACAGAAACACTACCTAGCCCTGAATAATTCTCCTAATTGTTCCCAAGCTTGAGCCCCTTGTTTCAGTCACTGTCAATCCATCTCCTTAAGGGGCTTCCTCTTTCACTGTCCCTCTACTTCACCTGGCATGATGTCCTTCTCCAGGGACTAGTCTCTCTTAATAACATGACCAAAGTATGTGAGAGGAAGTCTCACCATCCTTGCCTTTAAGGAGCCCTCTGACCATACTTCTTCTAAGACAGATCTGTTTGTTCCCTTGGCAGTCCATGTTATTTTAATATTCTTCACCAGCACCACAATTCAGACATATCAATTCTTCTTCAGCCTTCCTTATTCAATGTCTGATTTTCACATACTTATGAGGCAATTTAAATTACTATGGCTTGGGTAAGGTGCACCTTAGTCCTCAAAGTAACATCCTTGCTTTTTAGCACTCTACAGACGTATTGTGCACCAAATGTATCCATATGGAATGCGTCATTTGATCTCATGATTGCAGCTTCCAAGAGCATTGATTATAGACCTCATCAAGACAAAAAATCCGTGACAACTTCAACAAATAACAACAAGTAAAAAAAACAACAAACTTCTCCATTTATCATGGTACCTATTGATCAAGTTGTGAGGATGTGTGTCTTCTTAACATTGAGTTGTAAACCATACTGAGGGCTGCAATCTTTTCTCATAAGGTTCACTTTATAAACCTGTCTATTTTTCAGGGGGTTGAATTCTGTTCCAGACCTGAAGGGTGATGAAGGACCATAGTAGTGGGGTTCTCACTAGTCTATCTAACCAATAAACCTCATCTTTTATCATTATTATTATTACTATTGGTAGTAGTAGTATGACTTTCAGTTTTCTTACACATTACTCCCCACTCTATCTAGGACCATGTACCATGATCCCTTTCAGAGCAGCTGTTTGTCATAGGCAGGCACCATTTAGTTCTTCTGACCTTAGCATCATAGAGGCTGAGGTACGCATAGTCCATTACTGATTTGGACTAATTGTTGCCAGGCATCTTGAGCTTCTTCAATGGTATTCGCTCCAGACAGGGTGCAATAGTTTATTGTGCCAGCCTGGCCGATAAACACAAGTAGGAATAATCGAAGGGCAGAGGGATAAATGGCTTCGTGAGCCTCGCCTTGCTTGTTCTATGCCTCACTTTAAAGGGGTACACTACCTGTGGGATGCCTAGCTTGTGGACTCTGTCGCTGTAAGTTGAGGTCCATTTAATACCACAGGATTGGAATGTTCGTCTCTGGAGCTGGGGACCGACAGTTGGTGACAGTTGGTGACTTGCCTTGCTGTTTGCTGCCTGGGTATATATAGCCCAGCTCTCTCTACAGAAAGGGACTGGCAACTGGCGGCTCTCAAGCCTTAAAGGACTGCTAGTGTCTCACTGTTTTATAATTTAACTGTTAGTTTCTTGTGTTATCTATCTGTATATAATTTAGTGGTTCATTTCTTGTATTGCATATCTAGCTTTATAAATATATTTATATATAATTACTAGCAATATGGTTTTGTCTCTCTAGAGAACCCTGTCCAACACATAGGGTGAGACCAAGAACCGACTTTTAGTTTGCTACTCACTAGGTTTTGAAGACCCCAGTCACTTCCCTGATGGATACAGAACATTGTCTTTGTGAGCTAGTTTGTACCAATTGATCTTGAGGTCTCTCAGAGCTATGTTCCTGATCCCCGATATTTAGGACACGCTCCCTCAAGGAGTTTTGTTCTAGCTAAGACATTTCCTAACTATGCCTCCTGGATGCACTATTATATTCATGGTCATACTTGTAGTATATGCTAATATGTATATAGAACTATTCTCTGGCAAACGTATATTTATTCATGGGGCTATTCCCATTCCCCTTCCCACAACTGCTCAGATTTTGTGGTTTTTCTATCTATCTATTTATCTCTCTAGCTATCCTTGTATGTTATTGTTATTATTGGAGTATTTATCTCTGTTGCCTTTAATGCTTGTAGTCTACTGAGAAAGGATAGTGTTTTGATGTTCCAAATGTTTCCCCATTTTCTGGGTTACATGACACAAACCAATAGAAGAAGAGAAAAGAAAAAAATTTAACCCAAGTAATAACACCAACAATAAAACCAATTTAGTCTTTTGGTTAAGAATTAGTCAGACTTTCCCACTCCTAGGCTAACCCTTGAAAGAAAATGAATGAGATAAAAGACCATAGGGAGGAAGAAAGGAGAGTGGGAGGCAAGGGAATAAAGAAAGAAGGTGGCAGGGTTGTGTGAACAATTAATGTGGACCTTCTTTGATGTGTATTAAAAATAATATTGACTGGTTTTTTCAATACTCACCAAAAATTATTTATATCAATCAAGAAAACCTCACTACCCTGGAATCAATTCTGACATATAGCAACCCTTTGGACAGAGTATAGAACTGCCCCTGTGGGTTTCCAAGGCTGTAAATCTTTACAGGAGTAGAAAATCTCATCTTTCTCCTGTGGAGTGGGGGTGGGGGGAGTTTCGAACTTCTGATGTTGCAGTTAGAAGTCCAACTCATAATCTACCTCACCAACAGGGCTCCTCCTTTCATCATTAATCTAGACTGTTTGACCTTCTTGGCTTACTGGGTTTGGTTTTCTCGCTTTGGAAGACATGGTACCAAAATACACACCATTTGCAAGCCCCCCAAAAAATCAAAAGTAAGCAAAACAAAACAGGAAAAACTAGCAACCCAATCCAAACTAACTAAACTATTTAGCCATATAGATAAAGGATACTTGTAGCCAACCTCTGTTTTGGGGGCAATAGGGATGGATGGGGACTGTGGTTAACAGGCACGTGTCAGCTCATCCACAGGGGACATTCAAATTCTAGCTCCAAACTGTTGTTGCCTTGGGGAAATGCAAGCATTTTAAGGCCTGATTTTCTGTTTGTAACTGAGATGCTGAGAATATAAAATTCGATGTGAAATCGTCAACTTTTCAAATATTGGATCACATTAGTTAAAACCACTTTTCAGGCTGCTCATCATCATACTAGCACATCATTAGGCTAAAATCATATCAAAGACGTCTGGTTTGTCCCCTGTGCCCTTTAAGGACAACTGAAACATAAGGACGGGAATGGGACATTCATTCTTCCTCTAGACCCTCACCCTTTGCCTCCATCGGCTGGCGTTCATAGAAGAGGCAGACAGTTTTGTTCAACTTCAGCATAATCAGAGTCCTGAGAGTTAAACACAATACATATATAATTTCATACTAGTCGTTTTAATATTAGCCCAAACAAAACCAACAAAAACCCAACCCATTGCTGTTATGTTGGTTCTGGTTCCCGAGGACCCCCTGGGTGCCAGGGAGAAACTACACATCACAGGATTCTCAAGCCTGTGGGCTTCTAGAAGCAGGCCATTAGTTATTTCTTCTGAGGGGTGCAGCTGCCCACCTCTTGATACGTTGAGTCCTTAACCATTTGTGCCACCCAGGGTCTCCCAGTCTTCGTATGTGACCCCCAAATTCCTTGACAGGCTACCTATAGGAAGGTAGAGTCTATGCCCTTTCCCCTTAAATTGGGATGTTTCATGACCTCTGTGACCAATAGATTATGGAGAAGATGACATTGTGACATCTAGTTTGGGCAACCCCCTTCCCTCCCACAAAGTGCTTCACAGCTTCTGAAAAATCCCTTCAAAGACTTCTTCTTGAGTGCTCACCCTTAGAATGTCCAGCCTCCACGTGCTACCTCTCAGGACACTTCTCAGAACCCGGACACTATGCTGAAAGAAGCCTGAGCTGCCTGGAAAGGCCACGTGGAGACACTCCAACCAACAACCCAGCTAAGCACCCAGCTAACGGCCAGCTTCAGCTGCCAGCCCTCTGAGTGCCCCAGCTCCCATGAGACTGCCAACTCATGGGAGACTCCAAGCACGACCCAGTGGCCTCCCAGCAACCGCACGATGATGGTCCTTGTTTGAAGCCACTGCGTTTGGGGAGGGGGTGTTTCTTGCCCAGCCACAGGGATGAGAACCTGTATCTCAACATCATGCAGGTGGGTGAGGGGGCCGTCTCTCGAGCAAGGCAGCTTCCCTTCTTGTCAACTCCTGGGGATTTTTGTTGTTCTTGCCACTGCTGCCCCAATTCCCCAGGAGCTAGAGGAAGGCAGGCAGCAGGCCTCAGGTGGCCAGGAGGCAGGAGCCTTTGTGGGATGCAGTTACAATGGGAGACATAACCTTAAAGGCAGGAGCCTGACTTTACCTTTGCCTCCTGGAGATTTGGGATGCAGAACACCTGTCAAATCCCATCTTCTGTCCAATCCTGATCATATGTCTGTCTTATGTTTGCACACAGGACACAGACTTGTGAACACCCAAAGAACAGGGTCTGGCGCCAAGAAACCAGCACCACAAGGAACTGATGTTTCTCCAGCAATGGGGAGGGGTGGGATGAGAGGAAGAAAGGAGTACAAATCACTGGATCAAAACAAGGTGGGGAAAGGAAGGAGCAAAGGAGAGAGTGAAGGAGGGAAACTGGGAGGCTGAAGGGAAAAGGCAGGGAAGGAAAGGAGAAAGGTGGCGGTGGGGAGAGAGGAGCGAAGAAGAAATGGAGGAGTTTGGGAGGGAAGATGGAAAGTGAAGGCAGGCAGGAAGACGTGAGCAAAGGGAGGGAAGGAAGAAAAGAGAAAGAGAAGGGCAAGAAGAAAGGAAGGTAGGGAAGAAAGGAAGAAAAAGAGAAACCTAATGTCAATGGCACCCTCTATGTTTTTATTTCCTGTTTTTCTGAGGTAGCCTCTTCAGCAGAAGCAAATGGGCTGAATCGCCTCAAACTCTACCTAGGTAGAAAGCACGGGTTTCATTTCGCCAGGGCCTGTGAAAATGTTTGAACTGAGCAGCATTAACACGGAGACAGCGATTACCCCACGTGGCTGTTGCGCTCTGATGATACCAAGGCAACGGGAATGGGGGCTCATTATTTCACCAGGTGACAAAAAAAATTGTATTTTGACGTTTCACCCTGAATGTGGGGAAGGGTGGCGTGGGGGAGGAAGCAGGGGCCCTTTGTGGAGTCTCCTCTTGCCATTGTGATGTCCCTTGGCCTGGCAACAACCTGAGGTCCTGCACGCTGCCAGTGAGGGGCTTGGCTGCAGGCCCTAGCCCAGCATTTCTTATCAGATTTACTGTGACAAGTGATGGGAGAAAAGCAAGATGCTGTTAACAGCGCATCCGTTCAGACCCTGCTATTTAGAAATCTGGATTTATATTTTGTCAGAGAGAAGTAGCACTGATGTTAATCTTTGCACTACCCTTGGAAAAAATCATTCATAATCTTATAACAATAATCCATAGCATTTGTGGAGCTCTGAGAACCAAGGGATGGTCAGAAGCATTTTTAGACAGATGTCTCATTTCATCTTCAAAGCAACCCAGTGAGGAATAAGAAAAGTTGGCTTATGACTTCCCTTTTGGAAAGTGAGTCTTTGGAAGCACAGAGAGGTCCAGGTTTGCCCAAGGTCACATAGTCAATAAGTTAGAGAGCCTGGATTTGAACCGGAGCGGTCTGCTGCCAGAGGTACTTTTTTTGCACGTGTTTATTAAGGCAACTTGCAGCTCTGGCAAGGATTCAGATAGAATTGAGGATCATTTTTTTTAACAATTTATTAGGGGCTCATACAACTCTTATCACAGTTCATACATATACATACATCAATTGTGTAAAGCACATCTGTACAGTCTTTGCCCTAATCATTTTTTTCTCCTCTTTTCCTTTTTTACATTTTATTAGGGACTCATACAACTCTTATCACAATCCAAACATATTCATACATCAATTGTATAAAGCACATCCATACATTCCCTACCCCAATCATTCTCAAAGCATTTGCTCTCCACTTAAGCCCTTTGCATCAGGTCCTCTTTTTTTCCCCTCCCTCCCCTTCCCCCCCTCCCTCATGTGCCCTTGGTAATTTATACATCGTTATTTTGTCATATCTTGCCCTATCCGGAGTCTCCCTTCCCCGGTTCTCTGCTGTCCCTCTCCCAGGGAAGAGGTCACATGTGGATCCTGTAATCAGTTCCCCCTTTCCAACCCACTCACCCTCCACTCTCCCAGCATCGCCCCTCACACCCTTGGTCCTGAAGGTATCGTCCACCAAGGATTCCCTGTACCTCCATCCCTCATTTGTACCAGTGTACAGCCTCTGCCCTATCCAGCCCTAACAGTGTTTCTCTCTATCCTTGTGGAGCCCTGGTGATGGGCTGGGCTGCTAAGTAGTAGGTTAAAGGGGCTTTCCCCTCCTGTGAAAAGTTACACTCTCGGGAAACTCACGGGTGCCAGTCCTACCCTGTCCTCCAGGGTTGCTCTGAATCAAGGTCAACTCAATGGCAGTGAGTTTGGCTTTTTAATGTCTCTCCCTGTTGTTGTTGTTGTTGTTGTTGTTGTTGTTAGTTTGCCATCCAGTTGGTTCTGGTCCATGGCAAACCTATTCACAGCAGAATGTAACAATAACAGCTCCTCCTCCATCCACCCAAGTGTTCCTATGCTCAGTCCTCTTGTTGTCGTCACTGTGTCTATCCAGCTCTTCAAGGGCCTTCAACCTTTTTTCACAGCCCTTCCATTTTTCTAAGCATGATGCCTCTCCAGGGACTGGTCTCCACTGACAACATGTCCAAAGTCTCACCATCCTTACTTCTAATGGGAATTCTGGCCGTACTTCCAAGACAGATTTTGTTTGTTCTTTTGGCAGTCCATGGTACTGTCAATATTCTTTGCCAGTACCATGGTTCAAATTCATACAGTTTACCTGGGTCTTCTTCACTCAATGGCAAGCTTTTCACATGCAGATGAGGCAAATGAAAATACTATGGTTTGGATCAGGTGTACTTCCTGCTTAAAGTAACATCCTAACTTTTCAACATTCTAAAGAGCTCTTATGCAGCAGATCTACCCAGTGCAATGTATCTTTTCATCTCTTGACTGCTGCTTCCAGGAGCATTGCTTGTGGATCCAGACAAGACAAAATCCTTGACAACTTCAGGCTTTTCTCGATTTATCATCATGTTACCTATTGGTTCAGTTGTGAGGATTTTGGTTTTCTTTGTGTTGAGTTGTATCCCACATTGAAGGCTGCAATCCTTGATCTTCACCAGCAAGTGCTTCAAGTCCCCCATCCTTGTCAGCAAGCCAAACTGTGTCGTCTGCATATAGCAGGTTGTTAATAATATTTCCTCCAAATCTGATTCTGTGTTCTTCTTCATATAATTTGGCTTCTCTGATTATTTGCTCACCATACAATTGAAAAAGTATAATAAGTGGGTGCAACCAGGATGCACACCTTTCTTGGTTCTTAAACCATGCAATCTACCCTTGTTCTATAAGTGTTCTGGAATTCTCTTCTCAAAACTATCCATGTTTTCTTATGATCCACACAGTCAGATAGCTTGGGTGTTAATAAAACATAAGTAACCATCTTTAGGGTATTCACTGCTTTCAGGCAAGATCCATCTGATATCTGATATCCTTTGTTCCACATCCTCTTCTGAATCTGGCTTAAATCTCTGGGAAACCAAACTCACTGCCTTGTAGTTGATGACAACTCATCCTGACCCTATAGTATAGGGTAGAACTAACTGCCCCTGTGAGTTTCTGAGACTGTAACTCATTATGGGAGTAGAAAACCTTGCCTTTCTCCCACGGAGTGACTGGTGGTTTTGAACTGCTGACCTTGGGGTTTGCAATCCAACCTGTAACCACTGTGCCACGATGGCTCTTGAATGCTGAATATGGTAACTTTCTGTCAATGAATCAATGCAACTGTTGTTGTATTAGCTTCAGTACAATTTGACTCACATGTGATGCCAATGATAGTGTTACATAATTTGACCATTCTGTTGGTCTCCCTTCTTTGGTATGTATACACATATGGATCTCTTCCAGTCCGTTAGCCAAGTAGCTGTATTCCAAATTTCCTGACATAGATGAGTGAGTGCTGCCAGTGCTTTATCAGCTTGTGGAAACATTTCAATAGATATTCCAGCAATTCCTGGCATCTTGTTTTGGGCTAGTGCTTTCCATGCATCTTGAATTTCTTCTTTCCTGACCATTGGTTCTTGCTCATATGTTACCTCCTGAAATGGTTGAATGTTGGTCTATTGTTTTTGATACAGTGACTCCATATTGTTTCCATCTTCCTCAGATGTTTCCTTCATCATTCAATATTTTGCCCATAGAATTTTTTAATATTGCACCTCAAGACTTGACATTTTTCTTCAGTTCTTTCAGTTTAAGATATGCTGAATATGTTCTGTTTTGGTTTTCTAACTCTAGGCTTTTGCACATTTTGTGATAATATTTTACTTTGTATTCTCGAGTTGTCCTTTGAAATTTTCTATTTAGCTCTTTACTTCATCATTTCTTCCTTTTGCTTTAGCTACTCTCTGATTAAGAGTAAGTTTCAGAGTCTCTTTGGACATGCACTTGTATCTTTTCTTTATTTCCTTTTTTTTTATAATGACACTGTGCTTTATTCAGAGATGTTCTCAAAATTTGGTTGGTTATTATCAAGGTTGTATATTGACTCTCGTGTACTTGTTTGCATTTTCTTGAACTTCAACTTGAGCTCTCGTATGAACAATTGCTGATCTGTTCCACAATCAGTCCCTGGACTGGTTTCAGTTGCTGATATTGAGCTTCTTTTATTGTCTCTTCCCACAGGTGTAGTCAATTTGATTTCTGTGTATTCCATCTGGAGAAGTCCACATTTATGGTCACCTTTTTTGTTGTTGATCAAATGTTTGAAGAAATCATTAATCATGCAAAATTCTAACATACAATCAAGATAAATTGGTAATTATTGGTGATTGGAGTGCAAATGTTGGAACCAAAGAGGAAAGAACAGAAGTTGGAAAATATAGTATATGCTATCAGCAATTTATTGGTCTTGCAAACTCTGTCATGCGATCTCCAGCTTGGTTTCTATCACCAAGACCATATTTTTCAACTACTGATCCTTCCTCTTTGTTTTCAACTTTTGCATTCCAATAGCATTTTGATAGCAAGTCTGACAAATTTGGGACTGAATATGGTGGTAGAATTATTCAATTTCTGCATCACCAGCTTTGGGTGGTTGGTGCATAAATTTGAACAATAGTTGTATTGATTGGTTCTCCTTGAAGGGGCATAGATAGCATCCTATCAAAGATAGCATTGTACATTAAAATAGATCTTAAAATGTCCTTTTGATGATGAATGCAATGTTGTTTCTCTTGATTGTGTCATTTCCAGCAGAGTAAACCGTAAGATTTTCTGTTGCAAAATGGTCAATATCAGTCCATTTCAGCTAACTAATGCTTACAATATCAATCTTTATGTATTCCATTTCATTTTTAATGACTTCCAATGTCCCTAGATTCATATTTCATACATCCCAAGTTTCAATTATTAATGACGATTTGAACTGTTTCTCCTCATTTTGAGTTGTGCCCCATCAGCAAATGAAGGTCCTGATGGCTATACTCGATTTGCATCAGTATGGTCGACTTGCCTATGAAAAGTCAGCTCTTCCTCTTCCTCAGCCGTATTTTGAGTACTTTCCAAGTTGAAGAGCTCATCTTCTGGCACACGTTCTGACAATGTTCTTCTGTTGTTCATGGGGGGTCTAGTAACTGACAGTGTTGCTGCTATCCATAGGGTTTTCAATGGCTCATTCTTCCCATGCAGGCAGCCAATTCCTTCTTCATTGTCTGTTCTTTGTCTGGAAGCTCTTTGGGTGACCCTGCTGGTATATGAAATGCCAATCACATAGCTCCCAGTATCTCACAAAACAAAAGTCACCACAGTACCACAAAATGCCAGACAAGTGATGGACCTCTATTCTTAGTGAGGCGTGGCCTGGTGGGAGGAGTGTGCCCTTAGGTGGTTCTGATCCACTTACTGGAACAAATACTGTTAGTTCTTATTTCATAAATGTGAAATGCATAAAAGAGACCCCCCAAAAATATCCTCCAATTCAGACTTTCTGCCTTTTAAAAGAGGATAACCCACTCTGATTCAAAGTCATTGAGGTGTTTTGTTTTCCCCTCCCTCTGAGGCTACAGAGACTAGACTAATCACAGCTGAGGTGGAGCGACTGAAATGACTTAAAGCACCAGCTAGACTGGCTGTCAGAAGCAGCTACAGTCAACAGCTACAGACTGACAGAGCTGCTCAGCCAAGAGCTGAGGGTTCTCCACTCCCACTTCTACTGATGGGCACAGCCAGTGGCCTCTGGGAGTTGACTGGAACCCAGCAGCCAGCTGTGAGGAGCAAGCTAATTCATCTCAGCCTGGCCCAGGTCATCAAGTCACTGAAGGAGTATCGGGAAAGAGGGAAGAAATTTGGGGTCCCACATTTGGCCAGACAAAAGTTGTTCTGTGTTTAGACAGTAGTTCTGGGCCTGAGTTTGGGGCAGGTGTGATGAAGGAAAGTCGGCTCCCTCCCTGCATCTGGGAACAGATGGTGGGGCTGCCCTGGAAACAGCAGGTCAGTCAGCTGGAGCAAAAAAGGCTTGGCCTCTAAAGCCCTGGCAGGGCAGACTGAAGCTACCTGGACTGTTTTTTCTTAACCCAATAGCTCCTGCTACCCTCACCACCCCCAACTAGGTAAAAGGGAAGAAAGATGCATTTTCTTTACAGAGGCAACTTTCTAGAAAGGAGACCAGCCCACCAGCTGTGAAAGGTCCCCTTAAACCATTTTACTTTGAGCAGGAGGAAGAAATGTTGAGATTCCCAGAGCCACGTGGAATTGTGGATCCTCTAGTTTAGGTTCCAGTGATGCCAGATCGATTTTTCTAGAGAAAGTCAAAATTCCTGTTTTCTTAAAAACCTCCTGATTTTTTCAAAGGCGATTCAATAACATTGGATAGAAGCCAAGTAGGCCAAAGAGCCCTGATGGCACAGTGGGTTATGTGTTGGGCAGCTAACTAGAAGGTCAGTAGTTTGAAACCACCAGTCACACTGGGGGAGCGGGGGTTGGGGGATAGGGTGGGGGGCTGTGCAGAGATGAGACCTTCTAGTCCATATAGAATTTCAGCCTCGGAAACCCACAGGGGCAGTTCCGCTCGGTCTTACAGGGTCACTGTGAGTTGGAATCTTCTAGATGGCAGTGAATAAGCAGGCCAACCAGAGTCCACACAGGTCCTCATTTGGCCATGGGAGTCCCCAGTCTGTGACCCTCACAGAATCGACCTTTGTGTATCGATGTTAAAAGTGAGATCCAGAGAGGGGAGTGCCTGTCCCCTTGAGGAGCACCGAGTTGACTTTCCAGTCTCCAATCTGGATTTCTACCCCTGAGCTCCAAATATACATTAATCACATTCATTTTTACCAGTTAGTACAGGAATCACCAAAGACAGCAATCAAAGGAAATCATAAAAAGTTTAACTTCCTGTATTTTTTCCATAAAACAACCCAGCAAACTGAATGGCCAGATCTAACCTCTGGCTAGCCAAAAAAGTACTACCATGAGCAGACGTCAAACAAGCATCCACTCTCCATCTTTGTGATTTGTTTCTCTAGTACACCACTCCAGGTAGCATAATGTGTTAGTCCAGGTAGACCAGAGAAACAAATTCACAGACACTCATGTGTATAAGAAAGAGCTTTGTATAAAAGAGCAATTGTATATTGAGAAACATCCCAGCCCAGTCCAGATCAAGTCCGTAAGTCCAATATTATCCCCTATGTCCAATACTGGTCAATAAATTCCTCTTTAGACTCATGTAGCCATGCAATAATGCCAAATGCAAGAATATCACAGACCAGTGGGTGGAAAGTCATGTAGATCCAGTAGCGGTGAAGGATCTTGGTGCTGGCAGGGGTCACTATGTGGCTCCTCCAGCTCCAGGGCTCTGGCTCTCTCACTGTGTCTCCATGTGGTTTGTCAACAGGATTGTGTAGAAAAGAGACAGTGTGTTCCACCACAAGATAGCAATACAGGAATACCCAAAATCCTCTGGAGAAAGCCAGGCCCCACAGAGGCCTCATTCGCTGTGACCCTATTGACAGGCTAGACTTTACCCTTTCTCAAGTTATTAGATTATGTAACTGCCTACAGTGGGTTTTCCAACAATTCCTGGAGCCTTGTTTTTGACTAATGCTTTCAGTGCAACTTGGACTTCTTCTTTCAGTACCTTTGGTTCTTATATGATACCTCTTAACATGATGCAATATTGACTAGTTCTTTTTAGTATAGCGACTCCATATATTCCTTTAATCTTTAAAATTTTTTCAGTTTTATTGACATATAATTCAGATGTCATATAATACAATAGTTTAAACTTGTTAAAAAGAGGTGTGTAATGATCTGATCACTGAAGACAAATGGCTATCAAAAGATATAGGGTCTTAGAGACTTCAAAGTAAATAAGCAGCTGTCTAGCTCAGAAACAAGAAAACCCACATGGAAGAAGCACACCAGCCTGTGTGATCATGAGGTGCCAAAGGGATCAGTTATCAGGCATCAAAGAACAAAAAAAGTCATATAATTGTGTGCTCACCTTCCCGATATGATTGCTGAAGGCAAATGGGCGCATAAACAAATGTGGTGAAACAAATCCTGGCTGTCAAAAGAGATAGCGTCTGGGCTCTTAAAGACTTGAAGGTAAACAAGCAGCCATCTAGCTCAGAAGCAACAAAGGCAACATGGAAGAAGCACACCAGCCTGTGTGATCATGATGTTTCAAAGGGATCAGGTATCAGGCATCAAAGAACAAAAAATTTATATCATTGTGAATGAGGGCAGTGAAGATTGGGAACCCAAGAACCATGTGTAGGCAAGTGGTCATCCCCTTTCAGAAGGGTTGTCGGGAGATGATCCAGTCGGTGCAGTGTAGCAATGATGAAACATACAACTTTCCTCTAATTCCTAAATGCTTCCTCTCCCAACCCCCTCCTGTATCATGATCCCAATTCTGCCGCACAAATCTGGATAGACCAGAGGATGTACACTGGTACAGATAGGAACTTGAAACACAGGGAATCCAGGTCAGACGCTCTCTTTAGGACCAGTGCTAAGAATGGCTATACCGTGAGGGTGGAGGGAAAGTGGGGTATTAAGGGGGGACCGATTACAAGGACCTACATAACCTCCACCCTGGGGGAAGGACAACAGAAAAGTGGGTGAAGGGAGATGTCGGACAGTGTAAGATATGACAAAATAATAATTTATAAATTATCAAGGGTTCATGAGGGAGGGGGTAGCGGGGAGGGTTGGAGAAAATGAGGAGTTGATACCAAGGGCTCAAGTAGAAAGCAAAGGTTTTGAGAATAATGATGGCAACAAATGTAGAAATGTGCTCGACACAATGTATGTATGGGTTGTGATAAGAGATGTGCAAGCTCCTGATAAAATGATACAAACAAATACATAAATAAATAGAAAATAACTAGAGCAAAGCTGTATGTTTCATTGTTGCTCCACTGCACCCTGAACACCTCTTCTCTTCCCACAACCGTTCTGTAAGGGGATGTCCACTTTCCTTCAGATGGGTTTTGGCCTCGTCCCTACTCCATACCCTTCCTCATTCACAATGATGTGATTTTTTTTGTTCTTTAATGCCTGATCCCTTCAACACCTCGTGATCACACATGCTGGTGTGCTTCTCCCACGTGGGCTTTGCTGTTTCTGAGCTAGATCGCGGATTGTTTATTTTCAAGCTTTTAAGGTGAGCATCACGGCATGCCAGTTCAATAGAACAAAGTGTTCTTGCAATTGAGGGAGAAAAGAAGTGGAGGTCCAATGTCCATCTGCTACCTTAATTCTAAACCTATCAATATTAACAAGGGTTTAGGAGGGAGGGGGTAGGGAGGGAGATAGACAAACGAGGAGCTGATACCAAGGGCTCAATTAGAAAGGAAATGTGTTGAGAATGATGAGGTCAACAAATGCACAAATGTCCTAAACACAATGGAATGATGTATTGATTGTGATAAGGGTTGTACAAGCCCCCAATAAAATGATTTAAAAAAAAAGGGGGGGACTGATTACAAGGATTTACATATAACCCCCTCCATGGAGTTGCACAACAGAAAAGTGGATGAAGGGAGATGTGGGCACTGTAAGACATGACAAAATAATTGATAAATGATCAAGGTTCCATGAAGCAGGGGAAAAAGTGAGGAGCTGATATAAAGGGAGTAAGGAGAAAGCAAATGTTTTGAGAATGATGGCAAAAATGTACAAATGAGCGTGACACAATGTATGTACATATGGATAGTTATATGAGCCCTCAATAGAATGATTTTTATTTTTAAAAAAGGGAAAAGAGGAAGTTTCGGGGGGTGTGGGCGGTACATCTATTCCAAGCTATGCTGCTCCCTAAACTATGTGCTCAGATTAGTATTGGAAAATTCGTCTCACCTCATGGATAAAGTCAAATGGAACCCCAAGGACTCTTTCCGGAGGGCCGCGTTCCACCGGAAGAAGGCACCGGTCACCGCCTCCCCACTTCCGGTCATATTTCTGTACCGCGTATGGAATTGTCCCTTTGCAACCACCGTAGCCACGCAACCTGCGTCCTTGCCTTCCCATTGGTTGGGGATTTTTACCGCCAAAGCGCAGGCGATTTCCTAGACCTGCGCTAATAAGCGCGGCGCGAACTAGGCTGCAGGGAGCCCGCAGACTCTTCGGTCAAGTGGGCGGCCGACAAGGAGGTCCCGGTACCAGGTCTACCCGCCATGTTCTGTGAAAAGGCGACGGAGGTGGTCCGCGAACTGCACCACACGCCAGAAGGGCAGCTGCCCGCCTTTAATATGACGGGCTGGACGGCAGAGGGCGGGATGGAGGTCCGGGGAGCTTGGCTGAAAGGGGCTGGAGGGTGAGCGGGATCTCCCCTGGGCTGCTCTTTTCGCGGTTTGCTTCAGATTCCCCTGAGGGTGTGAGCCAAGTTCCGGAAGGGAAAGTAACAGCATAACAAAAGGTTACTGTGGGAGAAAGAAGGAAGTTACTGTACAACTCAGCAATTGCGCTTCCTCAAAGTCTACTTCCTTCCGTTTTGCTTCATTTTTAGCTTTGTTGCTTTTCCTTTGCTTAGCCAAGTAAAAGGTTGCCTAATACGAACTAAAGTAAATTCGAATCCACCTCCATTCTGCCGAAGAAAGCTGGAAGCTTTCTGTTCTTTTAAAGATTGACAGCCTCAGAAACCCACAGAACCAGTCGTTTTTATTGGATCTAGCGTTTTATGCGCGTTAGTGTGCGCGCACGCACTCAGTGAGCAAAATGTGATGATGAAGTAGGCCTCTGGTGCCAGACTGAGATTCATACTCTGTTCGATCACTGTGGACTCAGGCTTTCTGTGCGTCCAGTGTTCTCACCAACAAAAATGGGCATGATGATGGTACAGAGCTCTTGGTGTAGTGAGGAACTGTACCTGACACACCCAGGGCTGAGTCCCTGTATGCTGTTTCTACAAGAAATAATAATAGTGCTAACAGTCGTATTGTTACTATTATGATTATTTGTCCACTACAATAACATGGAAGTAGGAATGATGTTCAGCACTTAGCTTGCAATTGTCTCTCCTCATAATTGTGTGAGATCTGAGCTGTCTCCCCCCACCTCAAACATGTGAGTGGAGAATTGAAGTTAGGAGATTTGTCAGTGGTGATATAGCCAGTAAAGAGCAGAGCTAGAGCTTGAACCCTGGAAGTCTGGCTCAAGAGCCTGTACGTTTAAGCATCGTAGTAAACAATCATAGGGCAGCAACTAGATAGATGTCAGTGAGAGGACCAAGAAACACAAGTGAATAGAATGCAATGTGGTAAGTGAAACTGGTGTTGCATAGATGGGAGCATAAAGAGAAATGCTACTGGGGGGTTGGGAGTGGGTGTTCGAGCCTTGTATGAAGTATTAGCCCTCACACAGGCAGGTGATAAACAATGGCTTAAGACTCATGATCACAACTGGAAAGGTTATGTATGGAGATGTCAATGGTGGGTTCTAGGATTAGAAAAACTTCGGCATTATTCCACAGGCATTTGGAATCAGGTAGAGGTTTTCAGGTAGGGGTGTGGCGGGATGTTTTTATATTTTGGAGTACTTATTGGCAGTAAAATGAGGCCTGGAGTTATGCATTGGGCTGCTAGCCTAATGGTCAGCAATTCAAACACACCAGCCATTCTAAGGGAGAAAGATAGCCGCTTCTGTAAAGATTTACAGCTGCGTAAACCATAGGGAGCAATTTTCTCCGTCCTATAGGGTCATTTAATCAAAATGTACTTAATGGAAGTGGTTTTGGTTATTGGCAATATGGAAAATGCATCAGAAGAGAAGAACTAATGGAGGCAGAGAGATGAGCTAGTGGTGAGAAATGTGGATGATTGAAACTCAGTTCTACAGATATTGATAAATGAGTTTTTTAAGTGATTGAAGACTAGCAGGACTTGTAACTTTTAGAATTGTGGAGATGAAATGGGTAATAAATGACATCAAGAGTAAACAAGGCTATTCATCATCATCAAATATTTTCAACATATAATTGGCTACAGGGTTGGTTGAACCCAAGACTGTATTTTGGCTGAAAGAATATGTGATGTCACTTCTTTTCAAATGGTCAACTATCTTATTAACATTTATGAATTTTAGAATTAAAACATTTTATTTGTCTAAGTGAAAAATTTCTATCTTAAGGTAGATGGTAGGAAAAATTCCTTTGGCCTTTCTTTTCTTGCAGTACAAACCAAAACAGTGTCTTTGGGGGAAAAAATTGGGAGAAATATTTTAAAACTTGTATTTGTTGTTTGTGCAGTGAAAATGTGTAATTTCATGCTCGATTAAGCCTTTATTTTTGATATAGGTACATAAATAGCCAGAATTTATGCAATGGCTATGGATTTTAAATAAATTATATATATAAATTGAGGATAAATGTAGTACAGATAGACTTAGGGGATTAATTGAATGCATTGGGGAATCCATGGATATATATCAAAAGCAGTTTATATATTCCAGGAGGATGGACTCAGACAAATTCTGGAGGAGATGAAGGCTTTATATGAACAAAACTAACCGATGTGTAAGTTTTCATAAGATTTTTTTTAAGTTATCAGAGTCAAGAATTAATTAGAAATAATATTAGCTAGTTGATTTTGCATCATATTTGGTTTTTTTTTTAATCTCTGTGCACCTGATTATATTCTAACTATATAATTTAGCCCAGCTCTAAAGGACTTAATATTGCTTATTGTTATATCTGCATTTTGGGTGCTTTAATGCATATTTGTTGGTTGATTGATATGACAGAATTAGGATAGACCCAAATTGAGATACAAGTGAATAAACGCACTAACAAAGTGGAATACATACATTTTACTTTTTTAAAAAATTAATAGATGTTTTAATGCATTGAGTAAAGAGAATAGACAATATATAGTAGGCAGTATAGACAATAGACAACATGATAGCTACATGTTGGGCTGCTGACTGCAAGACCAGCTGTTTGGAACCATCAGCTACTCTGAGGAGGAAAGATGAAGCTTTCTACTCCTATAAAGTGACAGTCTTAAAAATCCAGAGGGGCAGTTCTACCCTGTCCTATGGGCAGAACTGCTTTGGGTGGAAATCAACTCACTGGCAGAGTTTGGTTTGAGTATCGGCGCAGTAGAGATTATTCATAGTTGGAGTGGAGTTTATACAGAACTAGTGCTGCAGAAAGCTCAAAAGGTTTCTAGATTTACAGATAGTAAAAGTTAAGCCTGGGATTTGGCACAGTGAAGAATTTGAGCTGTAAGACAAAGTAATAGTGCCCTGTGATTTGGTCAAAAAACAAACCAAGCTCACTGCCATTGAGTCAATGCCGACTCATAGTGACTCTATGGGACAGGATAGACTGCCTGTGTGGGTTTCTGAGCCTTTTTTAAAACAGTTTTATTGGTACTTAATCCACATATATCACACAATTCAATAGTTCAGTCATTTCAAGAAGACTTGCATAATCATTAACACAATCAATTCTTTAGAGATAAAATTACAAATAATGAGTAAGAAAGAAAAGACCACCTTGTCTTAGAACAAGCAAGAAATGCTCTCACCTAAACAGCAGTTGTCAACCTGTTGGTTACGACCCGTTGGGGGTCAAACAACCCTTTCACAGGAGTCACCTAAGACCTGAAAACACATTTCCAATGGTCTTAGGAACCAAGACACTGTTCCTCTAGCTGTCTCTAGGCAGGGCTGCCCATATGCAGATATGCCCACATACGAGTAACTGGCGTGAAAACTGTTACCCATGCTACACTATGCTTTACAACAAAATTAATTTCATTTGTAGTTAGAAATTAGTCTTTCACAATAGAAAATGTTTTTGTGATTAATCACTCTGCTTTAATTATGTTCAAATTGTAACAATGAAAATACTTCCTGCTTATCAGGTTTTACATGACGATTCATAACAGTAGCAAAATTACAGTTATGAAGTAGCAACAAAAATAATTTTATGGTTGGGGGGGTCACCACAATATGAGGGACTGTAGTAAATGTATATTAGGAAGGTTGAAAACCACTGACCAAGAACAAGTTCAGGTTAGAAGGGAGGTCATCTGACCATGTATCCAGTTCATTCCAGCATAATCACACTTACAATGATCTCTATCTGATAGAAAAGCTGTTCGAGACACTTTCCTGTGACTAGAGGGGATCTGCTGGTGGCTTAATCTGACTAGATACTCTGCAGATGGGTTTGGGGCCCCCCTATCTTCTATAACATTCTATAAATTGGGTCTTCGAAATTTGGGCTCTGATACTTTTCCCTTTGTCATTTTTGAATTTTGTTTTGCGTGCCTTTGGGTCACGCAAGCTGGTGTGCTTCTTCTTTGTGGACATAGTTCACTCCTCGTTTAGATGACTACTTGTTTGAATTTAAGACTCCACACACTATTCCGATTGATAGTGAGCACCATTTGTTTTCTTCACCACACTTAGCTGTAGCACCCTTATCTTCAGTGATCATTACATGAGGTGGGCAAGGCCATGTTATCCAAACTAACTGTCTTTGGATTGGGACTAAAGTTAAATTGGGGCCAGAATCCATCTGCTTGTCCCTGGGATATGCATAGCTCGGGTTTACTTTGACAGCCATACTATGACAAATTAATACCCTGTAAGACCAACTACCCCACCAACAGCAGCAAAACAACTAGCAGACAACTAAAGACAAACACAAACAAAACAAGCAAATGAAAGGCAGGGAAAAAAACCCATAGAAACAGAAAAGTAACACATTGTCAATCATTCCCCCTGGAGTATAAGATGATTGCACTGGCAACACCATCAAGTTTTCCGATGACACATCATTCTGCTGTAGGTTTGAGGAGTCTGCAAGTACAGTTCTAACTTGAGCCGAAACCCATGAGTTGTTGCTCCACACAGTTAGATCTCATATTCAGTTGAATTCTGTTTACCCTAAGCAGGGGGGATCGATGCCAGGGGAAACATCCTGGATCAATTCTTCCAAGTTTAAATCCCTGCCCAACAGATCAAAGCCAGTCATATCACTGAGAGGGGAGCATCAAGGTACTAAATATATGGTGATTCTGAGTCCCTTTTGATGGACTCCAACCAAATGGGGTTCCCCCCAAGGTCCAATGACCATCACTTCCACAGGTCCAGGGCAGCCACTCTGCTTCCTCTTCTATCTAAGCACCCCAGTCCTCAGTCCAAGGGTACAGGCACCTTTGAGGCCAGGCTCAGTTCATTCTGCTGGGCCTCTGTGTTAAGCGCTTGTGTAGCCCGAGTGATGCCATGCTGACCACAAGGTTTACCGTACCACAAGGTCAGCATCCAGTGACATCTTGGTGTTTAGTCCATGGCATGTTTTATTGAGCTTTGGCTAGAGACATATTTGTAGTGTTTACCCAGGAACATAAAATCTGTCCCTATAGGTTCCCTACAATCATTGTTTAGCACCCCTTCCCAATGTGAGGATATTTCTCCCCAATCACCTACCATGCTCGCCAACAGAACTATCAGTGATGTTCCTCTCCCCTGGCCTAAACTTGATTTCCTGGCAAGGTTCTTTCATTTCTGTGGGGATTTGCCCCAGCCTTGTCTTGGTGTAGACCCTCAGGTGGATGGTCTTATCCCATATCCCACCTCTTTGTGGAGTGACCCACTTTGGAGGATATTTTTGGTTTAAGGATTATTTTAGGACTTGGGTTTTTCCAGTTTACGTGGCTCTAGAAAGTCTAGAGTTCTTGGTAATTTGAAATTCAATTTTGAATTTTTCCCTTTTGATCAGCATTCGTTTATAGATTCTTTAATCAAAAAGTTCACACTATCAATAGAATTGCCATGTGCCCCTGGGGGTGATTGATAATGTTCTCTAATATAAAATTACAATGATGTCTCTTAAGATTAACCAGAGATGTACGTAAACCATAGATAACATGAATGGGATTTAGACTTGCATTTAATTCTAGCCCAATATGAGAATTAGTTCTTGTGACTTGGCCCTTTTTGATGCTCACTGAAGATATGGATGCTATAGCAAAGTGTAGTAAAGAAATTTAGATGGTATGATTTTTAGAAAGAATGGCGCATGGGGGTCTTATTTTTCAACAAGCAGCCTTCTGAGTGAAATGTCACCTAAGTCCACATGGAAGAAGCACATCAGCCTTTGTGACCAGAGGAGTGTGAATAATTAAAACTCAAATATGAAGGAGGGACTAGTATTAGAGCTTAAATTGTGAACACCTGATTTTCAGAAGGATATGGATGACAGTGGAAATCCAAAATCATTTGCAAGTTCCACACAAGTGGTTTAAGATTCCGGTGAATCCTCTCTGACTCAGTTGAAGGATGTCAGTAGTCTTGCTATCAGACAGAGAGTGTTATAGAGATGATTACAATAAAGCATGATATCATTTGACCTCTGTTTTGACCCATTTTACTTCAGTAAAAACAAAGTGCAGGGGAAATATGTATGGATAAAGCTCTGTGAGTCCTCTCTGAGCATAGACAAGTGTTGTGGTTAGCCTTGCTGTTATGCAGAGTGCATTGGAAAGTGGATTATTGCAGATGCAATTCCTTTAAAATTTAGCACCATATCCATTGATCTCCTTTTTGACCCATTTTAAATTGATTTCAGTTTTTTATATTTTCTATCTTTTCAGTTGGGATACTTTTGTTTTACTTTGTTATTTTTAGTAGGTTTTTTGCTGTTTTTAAATGTTTTAGTGTATATGAAATCTAGGGTAGGTATATCTATTGAGACAATATCTTGATTAATGGTTCCTGAGTTGTGGCCGGGGCGGTTTGAAGGAAGTGAGTACAATAATAACAGTGAGTACAAGAAGGAAGAAAATGTTCTAAATTCGATTGTGGTAATGATTGTACAACTCTTCTTAATATGATTGAACCACTTAATTATATAATTTGCGATGGACTTTTTAACAGTTTATTGGTATATAATTCACATATCGTTGTAGAATCATCACCATAATCAGGTTTAGATATTTTCTTCATTCTTGGACTCATTGTTATTAGCTCCCCATTTCCTCCCCACCTCCCCTGCCCTGCCCCAAGGAACCATGAATCCAGTTACTGCCTCTGATTCACCTATCTTGGATTTTATATACAGAAAAACAGTGAAAACAATAAAAACAACACTAACAAGACTATGAAAGTAAAACAAAAACCTCAGTCAAAAGAAAGCTACAAGTATCTTAAGAACTAGAACACATTTAGATGGCTCATAAGGGAGAGCAAATGGTGGGGTGCTGAGTTTGAACCTAACCGCATCCGCAGGAATCCACTGCGCTCTGCATGCTAGCGAGGCCCTCCACCCCTCGTCCATGGTCACAGTGAGGCTCCAAGGGTTTGCTTCATGAGTATTTTCCCTTCACTTTTTTTTTTTTAATTGAAACAGCTTTAAAATGGGTCCAAAGGAAAATCAAATAAGATATACTGCATTTTGATCTATGTCTGACATATTGATTTACAGTGTCTGATAATAGAGCTCTTCACATCCCTCAGCTATAACGAGAGGGAATTCACAAGAGGCTTGATCTCTTTGTGGACCCTCTAAATGGATTTTGGGCTTCCACTGACAACCATAGCCTTCTACAAACCAATTGTTCACAATTTAAGCTTTGATATCATTCCAGCCTTTAGATTTGGATTATGTTCACACAGGCTGATGTGCTCCTTCCATGTGACACCCCACTTAGATGGCTGCTTGTTTGAAAACAAACCTTTAAAATCCCCAACACTATTTTTTCTAATAGCTGGGCACCATCTAGGTTCTTCACCACATTTTGCTGTAGACTCATATCTTCAGTGATTTCTTCATGAGGGCAACCACCAAGCAGGACCATGTCATAAGAACTAGCTGTTCTTAGATTGGGACTAGAATTAAGTACAAGCCTAAAATCCACTCATGGTTTATAAATGACTCTGGTTCACCTAAGAGACATCATTGTCATTTTATGTTACAGAACATTATCAATTATCATCCCCTTGCTGACTCATGACAACTTTATAGGGCAGGGTAGAACTGTCCTGTGAGTCTCCCAGCCTGCACATCATCACAGGAGTAAAAAGCCTCATCCTTCCCCCACAGACTTGGCTGGTGACTTTAAACTGCTGATGTTTCACTTAGGAGTCTAATGTGTAGCCGGTACACTTTGATGGTGTCATTAGTTTAGCCAATGTTACAGAATTTAGAACATTGTCGAGAAAGGGAAATTATACAAGTATGGGCCAGCTGTGAACTGCAATACATGAATTGTTGACTTGTGTAAATTAAACCTTTAAGTGACTGAGCACTATTTACAGAAACAACAGGAGTTGGTGATAGGGCAAACGTTCCAATAATATTTACAACAGCAGAGCCACACCTGCCATAAAAAGCAAAGAAGCATTAAAACAGACTGGTAGTTCTGGGCCACTGTTCTTGGTGGCAAGAGATTGAAACCAAGTCCCGTGCTGTGGTTGACTTCTTTCACTAGTTTAATGACATCGAGTCCCATCCATATTGTAGATTGTGCCAATTCTTCATTTCTCCGATTGGCTGAGTAACATCAGCAGCAGCAGTAGTGTGTACACATATATATCACATTTTCCTATTCATGGGCATTAGGTGGTTCTTATCTTCACCCATTGCAAATAGTATAGCAAGGAATGTTGGTGTACAAGTCTGTTTGCATGTCTTTTCAAATCTGGGTGTAGTAGATCAGATTTTTGTTGAGCTGCGACACTACTACCTACATTAGCGATACCATTTTACATTCCTACCAGCAATGGATACAGGAAATTTTTTTTTTTTGGTAGTGAGTTTGGTTAGGTTTATTTATTTTATTAAATCATTTTATTGGGGGCTTGTATAAGTAACTCTTTGCACAATCCATAAATCCATCTATTATGTCAAGCACATTTGTTGCCATCATCATTCTCAAAACATTTTCTTTCTTCTTGAGTCTTTGGTATCCGCTCATTTTTTACCCTTCTTCTCCCTCCCTCCCTACCTCACAAAACTTTGATAATTTATAAAATTTTTTTCATGTCTTACACTGTCCAATATCTCCCTTCACCCACTTTTCTGTTTTCCACCCCCAGGGAGGGGGTTATATGTGGATCATTGGTTCCTCTTTTCTCCCCCACCTTCCCCTTACCCTCCTGGTATTGCTGCACTCATTGATCCTGAAGGGTTTATCTGCCCTGGATTCCCTGTGTTTCCGGCTCTTATCTGTATCAGTGTGTTTCCGGCTCTTATCTGTATCAGTGTAGCCTCTGGTCTACCCGGATTTGTAAGGTAGAATTGAGATCATGATAATTGGGGGAGGAAGCATTAAAGAACTAGAGGAAAGTTGCGTGTTTCATCAGTGTTATACTGCACACTGACTGGCTCGTCTCCTCCCTGTGACCCTGCTGTAAAGGGATGTCTACTTGCCTACAGATGGACTTTGAGTCTCCACTCCTCACTCCCCCTCATTCACAATGATGATTTTTTTTGTTCTTTGATGACTGGTACCTTTTCCTATAGATACCTCGTGATCACACAGGTTAGTGTGCTTCATCCATGTGGGTCTCTATCTTCAAGCCTTTAAGATCCCAGAGGCCATATCTTTTGATAGCTGGTACCATCAGCTTTCTTTTTCACATTTGCTTATGCACCTGTTTTGTCTTCAGCAATCATGTAGGGAAGGTGAGCATCATGGAATGCCAATTTAATAGAACAAAGCAATGTCCTTTAATACTAAACCTATAAATACATGCACATTAGATCTACTTCTCCATCATCATATATAAATATTGGCATGTACACACCTGTATTTAGACCTTTAAATACTCTTTGACTCCTAATTCTTTCCTCTATTTCCTTTTGCTTTCTTCTTGTCCCACTATCATGCTCAGTCTTCATTTGGATTTCAGTAATTCCTCTAGGTTATACTGCTCTTGATCAAGCCCTACCAGGCCTCCTGCACCCTCCTGGCCATTGATTTTGAATCACTTATTGTTCCCTTGTCCCTAGGTTTGTTAACACCCACTTCCTTTCCCCCTACCCCCGCCTCCCCTGCTCCCATATCTCCCCAGAACCAGCAGTCCTTTGTTTTCTCCTTCAGATTGTTTATCCCGCCTATTTTTTCTAGATAGAATTGCAGAGATAATAATATGCACAAAAACAAGACAGCAAAACGAAGCAACAAAAGAAAACCAAAAAAAGACAAAAAAAAAAAAAAAGAAAAGCCTGTAAATAGTTCAAGGTCTGTTTGTTGACCTTTAGGAGTGTTTTCCAGTTGAGTCTGATGGGGTGGCACACTCTGGCCCCAAAGTCTATTTTTTGTACTCCCTCAAGACTTCTTTGCTCTGCTTCCTTTGCTGTTCTGTTGCATGGCTCTTAGTGTTTTGCCTCAGTGTGATGGGGTCAGATTGGGCACAGTTCCCACACTGTGTTTCCAGTGTTGTCCCCTGGTAGCACTATGGGTCAGTGAGGTACATCGTGTCTCATAGTGGACTGGCCATATGGTCCTCTCTGTGCTTTGACTTCTCTGAGTGGAAATATCGTCCTCAGGGCTTGGTGGGCCAGGATGTGTTCCACTTTGAACTACTTTCTTGTATTCATAACACTTGTAAATTCTTGTTTTAAAAATTTGTCCCCCATCTTCCTGATGTCCTTCTGAGAAAACAATCACTGTAAGCAATGTCTGGTTAAATTATATATCAAAAGAAATCTTTTTATTTACCCACCTATAAATGTGATTTTTTTAGGACATTTGATGTATGTTTTTAAGTACTTGGTATTAGGTGTATTTGTGCTTAGTTTGTACAATGTAGACCATAATCTGGTACCCATAGAGTGACAGCAGATAGAAAAACCTAACAGCACAGGGTGTGCATTTTTCCTGTTTTCAGGGCCTAGTGCATTATGTGGAACAAAGCATGGTGGACCCTTTTTATATTCATCTAATTGCTTTAAAATGCTAAAGTAGATACTTACTCCTTTTGTTCTTCTGGTTTTAAAATGTGATCCATATCAAGTGTCTAAGAAGATGTGCATTTTATAGGGTGAAACTACTTCCTCTGTATATGAAAAAACCCTAAAGTATAGTAAAAAATATAGATGGGGAAATAGCAAATATTTGTTGAATGAATAAACTGCTGACTCCATGTCCAGCTACAGTAGTGTGGTGAGGATTCGGAAGTGCTCCTAGAAGCGGAGTGCTCATACAATAGAAACATCATGTAAGACCACCTTCTTCGGGCCATGATGTCAGGTTTTCTCTTACCTCAGTGAACAAATAGGACACTTGTCTTTTGAAATAATAGAAAGCAATCAGTGTGCAAAACTGTACAATACCAAATGGTTAAAGGAGATTAAATTATTATAGTATCATTGCATTGACAAGTTAGTTAACTTGGCTTTTTCTTACTTTAATCTTGTAATGTGAAAATAAAAGTTCTGAAGTAGAAGCAGCACAATTTGCTTAGGTAAACTGTTACGTACAAATAGGTAAAAATGTGTACGTGTATCAGTCCTTTGAAAAATATCATGGAAAAATTAATTTTTTTGGTTCTGTAGTGCCAGGAACTGGATTTAATGGTTTCTTGTGGGGATTGTAGGGGTGGTTGGTGGGAAACAGGAAGCTAATAACAATGAGTACAAGAAATAAGAAAATGTTCTAAAATTGATTGTAGTGGTAATTGTACAGTTTTTTGTACAATTCTTAATAACTATTGAATTGTTTGATGTGAATTGTTACATGTCAATAAAACTTAAAAATTTTTGTTGTTCTGCAGTGTATTTATCCATTTTCTCTTTAATTCTCTTCCTAGTAATGAAGCAAAATCAGACGGAAGAAGCAATTTGATACCAACCATCAAATTTCGGCACTGTTCTTTGTTAAGAAATCGACGCTGCACTATTGCGTACTTGTAAGCTGCTGTGATTTTACTTGTAGTAGCAGGAAACAAAGAAGAGTTTTCCATGGGGTTTCTCAATTAAGTTTCTTGTTGATAGCAACAGATCTCAGATTTATTTATCTCTGTGGTTATGCATGGAGCCCTGGTAGCATGGTTACTTGTTGGGCTGTGATCTACATGGTCCACAGTTCAAAACCACTAGTAGTTCCGAGGGGAAAAGGCCGTGTTTCTATTCCTGTAAATAATTACAATCTCGGAAACCCACAGGGGTTTGCTATGAGTCAGCATTGGCTTGATGGAAGTGAGAGTGTTTTCAGTGTTTATGCGCTGGACTGTTAACCAGAAACAGCATTTCAAAACCACCAGCTGTTCTGCGGGGAAAAGATGAGGCTTTCTACTCTTAAAAAAGAGTTACAATCTCGGAAACTCACTGGTGCGCTTCTATCCTGTCCTTACAGTGTCAGTATGAGTCAAACAACTCCATGTGGCAGTGAGTTATTTCTTTTAAGTTTGATTTAATGTAAGCATTTTAATTTCGTTTTTCCAGTTTAAAATTTGTATTGTAAAAGATTGCACTATTCTTGAAAGCAGAGAGAATAATATAGTGAAGCTCCTGGAGTTGTCTTATAAATTTAACAATACATTTTCCATAATTTATGACATATGTATGTTAGGCTACTTAAAACTAAGTACTAAACATCAGATAACATTTTACCACTATATACTTTAGGATACATCTCTAAGAAATAAGGGCCTTTCTGATCTTTTTCCACATTACTGCTGTGTCACCATCACAGTTACGACAATGAACAGTGCTAGGGGCATCAGCCCAGTTCCTATTCCCGATTTCTGGTAGTCCCAAAGATGTCTTCTTAGAGTAGATCTATTTGCATCAGAATCTTAAAAAAAAAAAATCCACAAATGACAGTTTAGTTGATAAGATCCTTGAGTCCTTACTGATAGAACAATGTCTGATTTCCTGCTTGTTTGTATGGTAATACTCTCTCAATGTCCTAGGTATGACCGGTTACTGCGGATTCGTGCACTTAGGTGGGAATATGGCAGTGTGTTGCCTAATGCTTTACGATTTCACATGTCTGCTGAAGAAGTAAGTTAGCACTTTTTCAAGTTAATGATTTTGGGAAAATACTGAGATCCTGGCTTTTTTTTTTTCTACAATGATGTTTACTGGTATTTCTCTGTTTTCTGTAAATTTTCTATATTTTGTTTGTGAGAATGTGTAGAGGTAAATATAAACTACTAACTCAGCAGTTTGTATATATAATTTATTGACACATACTTTTTGAATTAAGCAACCATTCTTACCATACTTTTCTGAGTTATTCCTCACTAGCATAAGCTTACTACTCCAAGATTCCTAGCTAATCTTTTGAGTTGCTATCATTTGATCCATGATTTGATCACCTTTTCAGCAATAAGTTTTCAGCGTTTTTTAAGCAGTTAGTACTTACTGCAATAGGCATGGGAAGTATAAAACCAAACTCATTACTCTCAAGTCGATTGTGACTAAAACTGCCTCAGAGGTTTATAAGGCTATACATTATTTTTGTTTTGAACTGTCTTATTTGGCACATAATCCATATACACTATCAATCTTTATGGAAACCAACTGCCATATTTTTCTCTTACAGAGTAGCTAAGTGGATTCAAATTGCCAACCTTTCCATTAATAGTGACAAATGTAGCAACTGCCACTGGGGTACCCTCCTGGAAGGGAGTAGTAGTAAGTAATTCTAGTGCTACAGGGAAAACTGACAAACAATAAAAAAAGGAGTTTCTTTTATTTATTAGTGATTCATCAGTGGAGTTGAAAAGCCGACATTATTCTTAGGAGATATGTAGTTTTCTAGTCAGCATGAATAAATATTCAGAATAAGATGAGTATTTGTCACTGAAGGTAGGGTGCTAGACCAGTATTTCAAGATAGAACATTAGAGTCAGAACACTTGGTTTCAACTCCTGACACTGCTTTCTAATCTTGGGCAAGTAACCTCATTGCTCTGTGTTCACTCCTTTATTTACAAAATGGGGTCATAGTGTGTCCTACTACAGCCTTGATTCTCAACCTTCCTAATGCCACGACCCTTGAATAGAGTTCCTCATGTTGTGGTGATCCCCAATCTTAATATCATTTTTGTTGCTACTTCATAACTGTAATTTTGCTACTGTTGTGAATTATAATGTAAACATCTGATATGTAGGATATATTTTTAGTTTACAAATTGAACATATTTAAAGCATAGTGATTAATCACAAAAATAGGTAATTATATCTTGTGAAATACTGATTTCTAATTATAAATAAATGAAATTTTGTCTTGAAGCATGGGGTAGCATGAGTAACAGTCTTAATATAACAATAGTGAACTACATTGCTACATTTTGCGACAGTGTGCGTAAAAAGCCAGAAGGTTGAGATAGTTTCTTTCTCAATAGATCAGAAATTCTCCAGACAGTCTTTGCAAGAGCACAAGATCATCTTCCACAACAAATCTACTTCTTTATTTAGACTTGATAACAAACAAGCTGGAAAACCCTGTTTCACAAAGATAAGTTGTTGGAAATGGAAGAAAAAGGTGCAACACAGTCTCAGACAGAACAGGACCTGACTGCAAACACTTGATCCAGAATTTTGTAACTGGCATGGTAGAGAAATCAGTTCTCGCTGCATCGCTGTTAGTTCAATAAACGTCTCTTGTGCTATCTCAGGAACATCTTCAACTTTGACTGTAAATGGGCTTCTGGCAAGTGCAAATGAGGTGTCGGGTAGATTTGGAAAGTACGATGAAATTTCATCTGCAAGCATATGCAAGTGTTCTTTCACAGAAATTGTAATCCTTTTGTCTGGTTCAGTGTCATGTTCTTCAAAGAAAACAGATAGGGTAGGCATGTAAATTTTATTTTCTTTTTATTATTTTTTTGGTAAATTTTATTTTCATCCAATTTTTTCCCCCAAAGCTGATGTTTCCTTTGGAATGATCAGATATTTTCAGATAAATCAAGGCATGTTGCATTTTGTCCTTGCAGTAATAAATTGTAACTCATTCAAGATGGCAAAGATGGCAATCAAACTATTTTCTGTATCTCACTTTTATCGCTGCAAAATGCTTTGAACTGCGGTCATGTTTTCTGATAAAAAACGTTTTGAGTTCATCACCATGCTCAAAAACACCTTTTAAAACTTTTCCTCTGGACAACCGTCTCACTTCAGTTGCGAAAGCAGTAGACTGTTTAAAGTGCTCGCCTTTACAAAATTGACAGAATTTATGATGCTTCTCATTACTTCTTGTAACTCTTTTGGCCGTGTATTTGTTGCTAATATTTTCTGATGAGTTATACAGTGAGTTCCGGTGACTTTCGGTGACTCAGTACCAAACGTTGAAATTCAGATTGACATCCTAGCATAGTGGAGCATCATCTGCAGACACCACAAACCTTTTCCCAAGAGATCTTATGCTCTTTCAGAATGAACCAACTATCAAATACATCACGTGTAGTAGTTGCCATTTTAAGAGGTTTGCAAAAAAAGAAACTCATATTTAAAGTCGCCATCATTAATATGCCTCAGGTAAACAGTAACTGTGAACAGTTTGCAACGTCTGTAGATTCATCACGCTGGATGCTAAATATTGGAAGTGGAGCAGATTTACTTTCCTGGATTATCTGATCAAGAATATCAGCAGCCTTGTCTGCTATTCTTCTGCAGGCAGTGTCATTTGATAAGAAAATTGCGCTCAATTTTGTAACAAATTCATCTCTGATCATAACTCGAACAATTTACTGGCCCCTGGCAACAGTGAATCCTCAGCAATGGTGTAGGGTTTCATAGCGCTGGTGATTCTGAGTGCCACCAAATATGAAACTTCAATGACTGCTACGTTTTGTTTGTGGTACTTGCCACCAGTGTCAAGTCTGGCTTTCTTGAGTTTATCATCAGCTTTGCTTTTAAAATAGTTGGTATCCTTGCCAGCAAAGCTCGGATATTTGCTATCAAAATGGCATATTAGTTTGTTCAGCTTCATGGATTCAACTAATAGAACTTCACAACAAGTAAGACATTGTAGTTTCTCAGTTCCTGCTGTCATTGAAGTAAAACCATACCATAAAAAATCCTCACTATCTTTTCTTAACGTTCTTCTACATGATCCATTGTCATGGGATGGTTGGCTAATGAAAATAATATATAACCATAGCTTTAATAATACAAAAGATGGCTCTCCCTCCTCCACCACTGCCACCTCCTCCTGCTGTTCCTGCAGCTGCCTGTGTGCTCGTTTGGTGCGGACCTGGTACCTCTTTTGAGAAGACTTCAGCATTCACCCTGGCCAACAAAAAACTCAAGGGAGGAGTCAAGACTGAGAACAATGATCAGATTACCTTGAAGGTGGTAGGGCAGGATGGTTCTGTGGTGCAGTTTAAGATTCAGAGGCACACCCACTTAGTAAGCTAATGGAAGCCTATTGTGAACAGGGTTTGTCAATGAGTCAGATCTGATTTGATTCGACAGACAGCCAATCAATGAAACAGACACACCTGCACAGTTGGAAATGGAGGATGAAGATACAATTGATGTGTTCCAGCAGCAGACAGGAGGCATCTTCTAAGGGAGCCTGCTCCTTTCCTCCAGAACTCTCTTCCAGCCGACCAAGAATCCATTCTCGATTAGAAAACCACAGTTTGATTCCACCACCTCCTGACAACTACAGTATAGTTTTCTCTTTATTTCATTTCCCCTTCCTCATTCCTTTATTGTACACAAAGTAACTGGTGCATGTACACAAGCATATTAAATTTTTCCCTTTGTTTATTTATTCGTTTACTAAATCACCAATGGTATGTTTTGATCAACATCAGGTGGAGATGGGATGGGGAAAACACTGGTTCTGTGAAAGCTCCCCTTCTCCATCAGTGGCTTGCTCTTTCAGCTTCTCTCTTTG
Organism: Tenrec ecaudatus; assembly: GCF_050624435.1. Lineage (NCBI taxonomy): Eukaryota > Metazoa > Chordata > Mammalia > Afrosoricida > Tenrecidae > Tenrec > Tenrec ecaudatus. Next base: position 75,669 of record NW_027459375.1, on the reverse strand, counting down.
TATTTCAGTAGGTTATTTTGCTCTCACTGTTTAACAAAAACAAAAAAAATGACATGAAAAAAATCCTTGCATGCCTTGTTCGATTGAAGAATTTTTATGTTTTTCATTTATCATTGTAAAACCAAGGACAGTTTTATAACATTTTTGCATGTAGCTATTACATGTAGGGCAATCTGTCTTTAAGTAGGCGTAAATTACTCTCAATGAAGCCTAGATAGTTTTCCCTTCAAGTCAAGCGTCTTGTTTAAATTTCTTATTTAAAAAAAATAGTACTAAAGATGATACATGGCACAATTTAGTCAATACAGTTTATTAAAATTTCCTATGATTTAACATTATGTTGTGTTTTTACATACCTGTTACTAACACAAGGAGCAGTATTCACATCAACCACAGCTGAATATAAAAAGACCAATCAGCATCCAGATAAAGTTCCCATGGTACAGATATCGATTTTTTGCAGTAGTTTATGATTTTACCCAGAAATAATAATTCATGAAGTGTCATTTACCACCAATACTGCTGCTTTTAACACTGTTGCTGCTTTTAACACAGCAGCTGCTCTCTACGCATGTGTGACTTGTCCACATAAACACATTGTGGTGCCAACCCTGTCACATCCACCTTTATTTGTACAAGTTGAATGTGATGGGGTTGTCTGATTATGTCATTACGCTGCGTACTCGTATGTGGGCAGACCCTCCTGGAGATGGATAGAGGAGCAGTGACTTGGTTCCTAAGACCATTGGAAATACATGTTTTCCAATGGTCTTAAGTGACTCCTGTGAAAGGGTCCTTTGACCCCAAAAGAGGTCGTAACCCACAGGTTGAGAACTGCTGTATTAACAGGGTTGTTACAGGATGATTAAGGCTGCCCATTTGGAACATAGCATAGAACGGAATGTGATCAATGCTGTTATTGTGTGAGTTTGGTATAGTATATCACTTATGAAAGAAAGTGTTAGTCTGGGTTGACTAGAGGAACAGTCATACACTCATGTGTGTAAGAACTTTATATAAAAGAGCAATTATATATTGAGAAAACATCTCAGCCCAGTTCAGATCAAGTTCATAAGTCCGATATTAGCCTATATGTTCGGTACTAGTCGATAAATTCCTCTTTAGATTCACAGTATATGTAATGATGCCAAATGCAGGAATATCGCAGGCCAGTGGGTAGAAGGTCTTGTGGATCCAGTGGCAGTGTATGCATTTCAGTGTTGGCACGGGTCTCCTCCAGCTCTCTGACCGTCTCAGCGCAGAAAAGGAAGGCAGAGAGACTGGGTTTGATCTCCATTGAGCTACTTATTTCTGTCATGCCTCAAAATGAGGTCATCAAGCTGCAATTTTATTGACAGGCTGACAGGATATAATGTAATTGCCACGGCATGTATTCAGTAAATTTGCCATGAGTTTTATAAACAATTTACTTGCTAACTGCATTAAAAAAATTTAACTTGAGTTTAATTGACATAATTCATATACCACACAACCCAGTGGTTTAAATATATTAAAAAGAGCTGTGCAGTTATGATCTCCATCAATTTTAGAACATTTTCTTCAGTCTTAAACTCACCATTTGCCCCAGCCTGCCCTGTCCTAACCCAAAGAAACTTAATCCATTTATAGTCTTCACAGTAACTAAGTCCTATCCTAGATTTTATTTAAAGAAAATCATATGCGTATGGATTGTGATAAGAGTTGTATGAGCCCCTAATAAAATGTAAAACACAAAATAAAAAAAAACACCTAACTATCCTAAGTCATCATGGCAAAATATTGAATGCTCAATAAACCACTGAAAACTCCAAAAAAAAAGAAAGAAAATCATATGCAAAAAAAACAGCCCTCAATCCAAAAGAAAATATAAAAACTAGAACAAATTTAAAAGGGACCAAAAGAGAGAAAAACAATAACGTTAAAAATTATCTGTGTTAATCTACTTTCCAATGCACTCAGTGTATAACAAGACTATTTCCATTCTTTGTTCATGGTCTAAGGAGATTCACTGGAGGCTTAATCTGTGTGGGAACTGTGCAAATGGAGTTTGGGCTTCCACTGTCATCCGCAGTCTGCTCAGGTTTTAATCTCTAATACCATTGCCTCCTCTGATCTTGGATTGCTAAGTACATTTCCATGCTTTATTTTTATTCTGTTCATGTTCTGGAGAAAGAAACAAAGTACCTCAGCTTCTTGAGGGAACTACTAAATAATTACGTTACCAGTTAATTTTTCAGGTTCTTTTTCCATGGTCTTTGTGCCGGAATCTTACATTAAGTGGACTTGAGGGGTGCCTCTTTATTATGGTGAAATGAACAGAACATGTTCTTTCTCTAATAACAATAGCTATAGTATTTTTTTAAAAACATAGAGTGTTTAAGAGTAATAGTTCTTGTAGGATTTTATCTTAAAATTTAAGTAACCAATAGATGAGGATTTTATTTTAAACATAAATACATGAACTTGTCGTGCATAAACTTTTTTAGTTTAGTACAAGGTAGTCATGACAAGGCACACAAGTAAGACTTCAAGATGCTGATTTTAGAACCAGAAAATTATAATTAACAATTATAATGTTAGTCTTGAGATTAGATTTCCATACTTTAGACTTCATTTTGACCTTGAGTTCAATGGAAATCCCTTATAGCTGGGGTCCAAATTCGGTGTTAATAGAGTCTCTACAAGGTCTAGTCTATGGAGAGAATCACTGCCTCTGCCTTTTCCTTCTCAGAGCATAAACCGAAATTCAGTTTCTATATGTGAACATTTCACTTTGAACTCACCGATAAGGGATAGGTGATGCCATCTTTAACAAAGATTAGTGTATTATTTTTTTCCATGAAGGTAGACAAATAGTAGTTTACAAGTTAGAGACTCCAAGACACTTTAGAGAGAGATAATCTTATGTCATAATTTCTTTTTTAAAAATCATTTTATTGGGGCTCATACAACTATTATCACAATCCATACATACATACATTAATTGTGTAAAACACCCACTGCCATTGACTTTTAACAATCCTTAAGGATGAGCAAAGTAGAACTGGCTCTTTAGGTTTCTGAAGCTGTATTTCTTTATAGGAGCAGAAATCCCCTTTCTCCCTAGGTGTAACTGGTTGAGTCAAACTGTTGACCTTGGCTTTAGCCAACACATAACCCAATACTAACCAACATAGTAGTGGTGGGTGCCTTCTCGTCAGTTCCGCCTCATAGTGGCCCTGTCTAGATCAGCATGAAGTACTACTGGACTCTGCATCCTCACAATTGTTATGTTTGAACCCATTGTTGAGTTACCGTATCAATTCATCTCCTTGAGTTGTTTTTGTTTTTCCCACTGACTTTGCACTGTACCAAGTATTGTGTCGTTTTCTAAGGACTGGTCTCCTGAAAACATGCCCAAAACTTGTGAGACAAGTCTTGCCATACTCATCTCTAAGGATCAGTCTGGCTGTGATCTTCCGAGACAGATTTGTTTGTTCAGTTAGCAGTCCATGGTACTTTCAGTGTTCTTTGCCAACATGCTAATTCAAAGGCATCTATTCTTTGGTCTTTATTAATTGTTGTCCAACTTTCATATGCTTATGAGGCAATGGAAAATCCCATGGCTAAGGTCAATGGAAAATCCCATGGCATTGCTCAGTCCTCAAAGTGTGACATCCTTGCTCTTCATCACTTTAAAGTAGAATTTCAGAAATCCAAAATATGTTTAGTGAAAGAAATTTGTCACAAAATAATAAATACTGTGTGGATCTATTTAAAGTACAAATAATGAACAGCACTAAACTAGTGCTTTAGGGATGCATTCTTGGGTGATAATGTAAAATTTTCAGAATGGAACAAAATGATAAGTCTCCATTTTGGGGCTGAGGATGTGTTACTCCTTGACCAGGCTGTTTCTTAATGTCATTAACCTGTACATCTTTGTTTTGCCTACCTTTCTGTAATTATACGTAAATAAGATTCTGAGGAGATTGCAACTAATGTCACAAAACAAAATATATATAAATTATTGTATAAAACATGAGTTTTCTCTGTAAACTTTCACCCTAACCATAATGGACTTTAAAAAATAACAAATGCCTTTTATTATTATTTCCTTCCCCCAGCCCTTTGGCAACTCTTAATCTACTTTTTTACATTTATAGAATTCCGATGACTGACTTTCCTACAAATGCAGTCGTAAAATAATGTGACCTCTTGCGCCACTTTACATGTGATAAAGGTTTACCCTTGTCAGATACAACTTAGAACTGAATTCCAAAGTAAGCCTCACTATCTTCTATTGTGTGCACTCCTCATTTTGCTTGTCCTTCCTTCTCTTTGGGGACATTTGCATTGTCTGCTCAAGCATGTTGTTCCATTCTTATAAAAAGAGTCCGTGCAGTATTTAAAGCGACCATAACTGAATCATGTGTTTTTCGTAGTGTTGTTTCTGGTTGAATGGTTTTTTTAGATCTGTGCTTAGGTCTACTGGTTTGTAAGCTATGTGATAACAAGAATTTTGTCTGTTTTGGTTGAATGCTCCATCCTAAGTGCACAGACAGTTCCTGACTCGTAGAAGACAACCATTAATGTTCGCTATATAAATACAGGAATGCCACACTCATGATCTACATGGGCGTATGTGCTGTTTGAAGTCACGATTACACAATGTTGGCAAGCTTCTTTTCTTTGTCACTTGGTAAAAAGACCATTTTTCTGTTTTCAGATAGAATGGTTCAGTTGTTATAAGAAGTCCCTTGCTACTTACATGAGGTCATTGGGAGGAAATGAAGGTTTGGACATAACACAGGATATGAAGCCTCCCAAAAGCTTATATATTGAAGTAAGTTTTACCTCTTGAGAATGGATTTTATTGAATGTGTGGATTATGCTCCTATTATGTAAGAAGGAGATATGAATATAGTTTTGTTAGGTGCCACCAAGTCCTATTCATAGTAACTAGATGTACAACAGAATGAAACACTGCCTTGCCCCGCACCCTCTTCTCAAACATTGCTGTTTGAGCCCATTATTGCAGTCATGGTGTCAATGTATACCACTGAGAGGCTTCCTCTTTTTGACCATCCAGGGACTTGCCATCCAGATGACATATACACGGAGTCGGCCTCTTTAAGGGGCACTCCCGCTGTAGCTCTTCCAGCATAGCTTTGTTTGCTCTTCTGGCTGTTGATGTTTTGTCAGTGCTTTTCTGCGATATCATAATTCATAGTTATCAATTCACCTCTGTCTTATTCATTGTTCACCTTTCATATACATATTAGGTGATTAAAAAATAGCATGGCTGGGGTCAGATAAACCGAGGACTAGTTTTCATAGTTTTACTGAGATAAAAGGACCCCTGGTGGTACAGTGGTTACACATTGGGTTGCGATCAGCATGGTCCGCAGTTCAAAACCCACAAAAACTCTGTCCCTTGACTCCACCCCTTGAGGGATAAGATGGGGTTCCTGCCAGGTCTAGAGGCCAGGTGTGTGGATTTCTCACCCAATAGGGGGGTTAAATTAAACCTCTCAAGTCTACTTTGAGATTGGTGCGGGAAGTGCTAGGCTTCTCTTTCCCCCTTGCCCCCTAATTGTGTTGTTTTGCTAACACATTTCCTGCTTGGGGGTGGCAAGGTGAGGAATGTTGAGCAAGGGCTGGTGGAACTGTAGAACAAAGCAAAAGTTAAGCTTGGCTAGTGACTGTCTGCACCAAGCTGACTCTGCAAAGCTGTTCTTCACCAGAGGACAGCAAGCCAAGAGGCTTGGTCAGCTGGGTTAGCTCAGGGACCAGAAAAAATTGGCTATGCCAGGCAGGAGGGAAGCTTCCCCAGCGTGTGGACAGCCTATAACAAAGAAGGGAATCTGTTAGTAGTTGCTACTGCTCTCTCAGTTTAAGAAGCTTGGATGTACTTCATATTGAGATTCTCTTCCATGAAGTTTAGGATATCGCTCCTAGTGGACCTTCTCTATAATTGCTGAGAGTTGTCCGAGTTTGTTGTCTGACAGTCATTTTGCTGACTCTGCTGCTCTTTAACACTTTAAAGAAGTCTTTTGCAGCATTTATCTCATGGCTTGATTTCTTCACTAATTCCATGAATGTTGATTATGCATTGAAATAAATGAAATCCGTGTCAATTTATTTTTTTCTCTTTTTATCATTGTGTTTATTGGCCCGAGCATGAGGCTTTTTTTTTTCATCGAGCCATAATCCCTACAGAAAGCTTTAGTCTCAGTTCTTCATTAATGTGTTGAATCCTCTTAGCTTTCCATAAGCAAAGTTGTATCATATGCATATCACAAGGTCTCTGCTTTTACACTGGACATTTTAATACTTTCATATTGCAAGTTACTACCACTAAGGAAGTACTTACCAAGGAGCTTCAAATGTTTCTGGGACTTTTTTCAGTTTTTAAATTCCATATTTGCACACACTTGAAGTCCCTGTCATATAGTTGTCATTTTGTTACTTGTTAAGTGGGTTATCCTCTCTTTGCTCCTCATTTCTTCCAGTAGTACCACGTACTTTGGCGCTTAGTTAATTTTTGGATTTTGAACCATCTTTATTATCCTCTTTTGTATACTTTTGAATATTGAATAAAGAAGACCAAAGAAAAATGTTTGCATTCAACTTAGGTGTTGGCTAAATATGTTAGGTAGCCAGAATAGGGGCCATAAAGGGGGAGTGTTAGTCTGGGTAGACAAGAGAAACAAATTCATAGAAACTCATGTTTATAAGAAAGAGGTTTATATAGAAGAACAACTGAATATTGTGAAAACGTCCCAGCCCAGTCCAGGTCAAGTCCGTGAGCCCAATATTAGCCCATATGTCTGATACCAATCTGTAAAGGCCTCGTCAGACTCACGAAACATGCAATGACTCCGATTGCAGGACGATCTTGAACCAGCGAGTAGAAAGTTTTTGGATCCAGTAGCATTGTAAACATCTCAGCGCTGGCAGGGTTCTCTATGTAGCTTCTCTGGCTCCAGAGGTCTGTTGCATCAGGGTAGGTCCGTGTGGCTTTCCCAGCTACCAGGACGTAGTGCCATGTGTCTTGCCAGTAGAGCATCTCCAAGGAAGTGAGCTGAGAGAGAGAAGCGTCTCCTGTTTAAGGAGGAAATACTGGAGTTCCCAGAATTCTCAGGCGAAGGCAATGCCCACACAGAGGCCTCACTGGCTATCCTGATTGACCAACTAGACTCCACCACTTCACTCTTAATCCTCTCAAGTCCCAAATTGACATCAGATTACATAAGCACCACAAGGGGGTTGTCTCCGCAGTAACTGCATAAGGCTAAAGCAAAAGGATTGGAAGAAATCAGGCATCCATTAAATTTTAGAACAATCAAACTGAGCATGCTCAGACAAGAGCTCCCTCCGCCCCGAGGGGAGGTCCACCAGGGCACACAGATTAGGCTCAGTTACATTACCTCACACAGGTGGGCCTAAACTCAAGCCAGTGGAACCAACCAATACCTTCAACCATGCTTCCCCCAGCCGTTGTGGAGAGGAGGGAATAAAGACCCTGCCTTGACTTCCTTCCATTCCAGCATTCTCCACAAGTGGGGGGTGGGAGCCCTTTTGGCCCCTGGGATTTCCTGGTTCCACGTGCTGGGTTATGTGTTCCTGTTCTTTCTATGTGTTTTTTCCCCATTCAGCAGTGAACCCATGTGCAGTTCTGCGGATCCTTGTATGCTTTCTTAAAACAATGTGTATTTTTTGAGGCTGTAATACCTGAAACTTTCCTTTTCCCCATAAAATCACTTGGATTACAAACCTGCTTCTGCTGTGTGAATTCTTTCAGGTACCTGAATCCAGGAACCTAACACCTTTTTCTCTATATTGCTTCATCTTGCAATCTACTATCCTTGTATTTCAATCTAAAGGAATGTCTCAACATTCCCTCAGGTTTTATTTGTTTTCTTGAATTTTATCCTCATTTATAAAGGAAAGTTTTGCTGGCTATAGGAATCTTGGATGGCTGTTCATTTCTTTCATTATTTTAAATATGTGACTCTATTACCTCCTGGTTTCCAGGGTTTCTATATATGTAAATTGGTACTTCATTTTATTTGATATTGTCAAGATTTTATCTTTTTTTTAAGGAGTTTGATGATAAGATATTTTGGTGTGGATCTCTCAGGCTTTCTTCTGATTTGGAAATTCTTAAGTGTCATTGATATGTACATTCTTGTCCTTTGTCAAGTTTTGGTAATGTTCTGCTGTTGTCTATTAAGTTTTATTTAGTTACCCTTTGCCCTCTTCTGGGACTTCCATAATATTTGCATTGATTTGCTTGATGGTGTTCCTTGGGATCATGTTTCTTTACTTTTGTTCCTCAGACTCAATAAGCTGTTCTGTTCTTCTGCCAACTCAAATATCCTGTTGAGTTATCCAGTAACGTTGTTTCTCTTATTTGTTAGTGCTAGTAATTGGATTGGCTTCTTTAAATGTAGGAAGACATATCAGAGGGCCGTATTTGACTTTCTCTGGCTTCACTGTTTCCATGAGGCAGAGTTCAGACATGCCTCCATCCTTCATCCTTCAATATCTATTCTGACACCACCCACTCCTCCCTCACACACTGCCTTTCTGTCGGGTTCAATTATCGGTCCCAGTTGGCCTCACAGAACTCACAGACAATGTTCACAATTTAGTGGGCTTATTAAGGAAGGTAACTAGTTACCACAAGTCAGCATCAGGAAACAGTAAGTGTACCTCTCCTGTCATCCAGCAGTCATGTCAGTCTTTAGTCCTTAGCCTCTCAGTCACATAGTCCCTTTGCCTCTTTGGGCCAGAAAGGCAGCCCACTGCTCTGCCTCAAAGTATCATAGTCTCAGTATTGCTCCTCTGTTTTATGTCATGGACGCCTTGCCTCAGCCTCTGGTCTTGGCCTGGTTCCTCTGTTCTGTCCCATGGTCTCTGTGCTGCAGCCTTTGATGCCTCCATCTCAGTCTCTACCACTTCAGACAAAGATCTCAAGTATGTCCCACTAGGGCCTCTTACACCTTGATGGTCCAGCATTTCTCTGTGTTCCTGCTTCTGAGATGGCTTTTCCACATAACCATCCCTCCAAAATGGGATTTTAACCATAGCCATATAGGCTAGAATTGATAATACAATGCATAAGAGATTATGGCTAGATGGGCCTTATTCATTGACTACATCTCTTCATCTCTTTCTTAGGATCCCTGCTGACATTGTAGGATAGGCATTGATTGGACTGCTAACCATAAGGTTCCAGAACCAAACTCTCTGGTATTGAGTCAATGCTGATTCCTAGGGATCCCCTATGGGTTTCTGAGTAGAAAGCCCAGGCTTTCTCCTACTGGTACTGGTAGTTTTGAACTGTCGACCATGCAGATTGCAACCCAGTGATTAACTGCTGTACCACCAGGGTTCTGAGGTTCTTAAGGTTCAAATTTACCAACTGTTGCTCAGGAGAAAGATGAGACTATTAGTTTCTGTAAGGATTTACAGCCTTGGAAAACCAATATAGGGTCATTGTGAGTTAGAATCAACTAGAGGGCGGTGATAGATCTCTTTATAGATATTTTAATTTATGTATATATATTGCTAACCCAGTTTTCTTTTGTTCCTTGGGCCTGTTTTTTTTCCTAATTGTTTTATTAGGGGCTCATAGAACTCTTATCACAATCCATATATATACATACATCAATTGTATAAAGCACATCTGTACATTCTTTGCCCTAATCATTTTTTTTACATTTTATTAGGGGCTCATACAATTCTTATCACAATCCACACATATACATACATCAATTGTGTAAAGCACATTCCTACATTCTTTGCCCTAATCATTTTGAAAGCATTTGCTCTCCACTTAAGCCCTTTGCATTAGGTCCTCTTTTTTTCCCCCTCCCTCCCTTGCCCGCCCTCCCTCATGAGCCCTTGATAATTTATAGATTGTTATTTTGTCATATCTTTCCCTATCCGGAGTCTCCCTTACCCCCCCCCCCCACCCTTCTCTGCCGTCCGTCTCCCAGAGAGGAGGTCACATGTGGATCCTTCAAATCAGTTCCCCCTTTCCAACCCACTCACCCTCCACTCTCCCAGCATTGCCCCTCATACCATTGGTCCTGAAGTTATCATCCACCCTGGATTCCCTGTGCTTTCAGCTCCCATATGCACCAGTGTAGAATTAGGATCATGGTAGTTGGGGGGAGGAAGCATCCAGGATCCGGGGGAAAGCTGTGTTCTTTTTTTTTTTTCTTTCTTTTTTTACATTTCATTAGTGGCTCATACAACTCTTATCACAATCCACACATATACATACATCAATTGTATAAAGCACATCCCTACATTCTTTGCCCTAATCACTCTCAAAGCATTTGCTCTTCACTTTACCTTTGCATCAGGTCCTCTTTTTTTTCTCCTCTCCCTCATGTGCCCTTGGTAATTTATACATTGTTATTTTGTCATATCTTTCCCTATCCGGAGTCTCCCTTACCCCCCCCCCACCCTTCTCTGCCGTCCGTCTCCCAGAGAGGAGGTCACATGTGGATCCTTGTAATCAGTTCCCCCTTTCCAACCCACTCACCCTCCACTCTCCCAGCATTGCCCCTCATACCATTGGTCCTGAAGTTATCATCCACCCTGGATTCCCTGTGCCTCCAGCTCCCATATGCACCAGTGTACAACCTCTGCCCTATCCAGTCCTGCAAGGTAGAATTTGGATCATGGTAGTTGGGGGAGGAAGCATCCAGGATCTGGGAGAAAGCTGTGTTCTTCATCGGTACTGCATCGCATCCTGACTGACCCATCTCCTCTCCTAAACCCCTCTATGAGGGGATCTCCAGTGGCCGACAAATGGGCTTTGAGTCTCCACGCTGCACTTACCCCTTCATTCACTATGGTGTGTGTGTGTGTGTGTGTGTGTGTGTGTGTGTGTTTGTGTGTGTGTGTGTGTGTGTGTGTAAAATTAAAAACTTTTATACAATAGCCTATACTCCAGGATAAATATTAGCTATCTGCTTTATACTCCTCCTGGATCATTGCAGTATCCCCACTTTGGGAAACACTGCTATAGAGGGACAGGAGTATGGAAATGCTTATAGTGCCCTCTCTGCAACAAACTTTGATTCACAGTTTTAAGGTAATAGTGATGTGTGAGCTGAACTATATTAAGCTTACATTTTATAGGTCAAAAATGATTGGATGTTGGCACTTTAATTTCAAGCATCTTAATGTAATCTAACATTCCATCTTCCATAAATTTTGTTTTATTTTTAAAATACTAAATGAAAATTAATTGATTGCTAAGTTACTGTGTAAGCAAAATGAAAGAGCATGAAACTGAATCTTTTAAATGTATTTTTAAGTATTCCTGAGAAACAAGAGATTGGAAGACTTGATTTCCTTTGAAAAACAGTTTGTTCACTCCCTCAATGCATGAATATCTCCTTTTATTAAATTGGAACTCTATGATGCTCACTCTCCCGACACAACGGCTGGAGCCAAAGTGGGTGAACAAGTAAATGTGGTGAAGAAAGCTGATGGTGCCCGGCTATCGAAAGAGATAGTGACTGGGGTCTTAAAGGCTTGAAGATAAACAAGCGGCCATCTAGCTCAGAAGCAACAAAGTCCACATGGAAGAACACACCAGCCTGTGTGATCGAGTGGTCCTGAAGGGATCAGTTACCAGGCATCAAAGAACAAAAAAATCATATCATTGACTGCACACCTCCATGATAGGATCGCTGAAGACAAATGGGTGCATAAGCAAATGTGGTGAAGAAAGCTGATGGTGCCTGGCTATCAAAAGAGATAGTGTCTGGGGTCTTAAAGGCTTGAAGGTGAAAAAGCGGCCATCTAGCTCAGAAGCAAAAAAGCCCACATGGAAGAAGCACACAGGCCAGTGCGATCACGAGGTGCCAAGGGACCAGGTATAAGGCATCATGCAAAAAAAAAAAAAGATATGTGTGTATGTATGTGTACATGTGTGTATATGTATATATGTATATGTATATATGTATATATATATACCATATTAAATGAAGGGGGAAGTGCAGAGTGGAGACCCAAGGCCCAAGTGTCGGCCAATGGAGATCCCCTCATAGAGGGGTTTAGGAGAGGAGATGGGTTAATTAGGGTGCGAGGTAGTACCGATGAAGAACACAACTTTCCTCCAGATCCTGGATGCTTCCTCCCCCCAACTACCATGATCCGAATTCTACCTTGCAGGGCTGGATAGGGCAGAGGCTGTACACTGGTACATATGAGGGCTGGAGGTACAGGGAATCGAAGGTGGATGATACCTTCAGGACCAAGGGTGTGAGGGACGATGCTGGGAGAGTGGAGGGTGAGTGGGTTGGAAAGGGGGTACTGATTACAAGGATCCACATGTGACCTCTTCCCTGGGAGAGGGACAGCAGAGAAGGGGGGTAAGGGAGACTCCGGATAGGGCAAGATATGACAAAATAACGATGTATAAATTACCAAGTGCACACGAGGAGGGGGGAAAGGGGAGGGAGGGGGAAAAAATAAAAAAGAGGACCTGATGCAAGGGGCTTAAGTGGAGAGCAAATGCCTTGAGAATGATTGGGGCAGGGAATGTATGGATGTGCTTTATACAATTGATGTATGTATATGTATGGATTGTGATAAGAGTTGTATGAGTCCCTAATAAAATGTAAAAAAGGAAAAGAGAAAAATATGATTAGGGCAAAGACTGTACAGATGTGCTTTATACAATTGATGTATGTATATGTATGAACTGTGATAAGAATTGTATGAGCCCCAATAAATTGTTAAAAAGAAAAACAGTTTGTTTTTAGATGTATGTTCTTTAATCCTGATGGATTATGGGAAGGATCTGGTCAATCTAGTTGAGGTAAAATGCTCTTTTCTTTCTTGTTTGCCACTGTTATGTCCCTCATTTTTATTCCTTCTGATTAATATAGTGCATTGTTTGAGAGGAAAACGTCCAACTATGTAGTCTCCTTTTATCTAAATCCCTGGTTTCCTTATAGGTAATACCATCCATGTATACATTTGCAAAGCTTATTTTTCCCTTCCCGGTGACGTAGGAAATTGAGATCTTTAGGTTTAGGACCACAGTAAATATCTGGGAATAGTAAGGGTCCTAAGTACACAGAGGAGGAAACAGACACATAAAATACAGTACTTTTACTGTTCGGGCATTTATATAATCCCACTTCATGTTATGATCACTGCATATTTTAAAAGGTAATTTGGATAAAATATCTGATTTTATTTTCAGGTACGGTGTCTGAGAGACTATGGAGAATTTGAAGTTGATGATGGTACCTCTATGATACTAAGAAAAAACAGCCAGGTATTTATTGTCTTAATATGTATACTTTGAACTTCAATAAAAGTATTGAATGAAGAAAATGTTCGAATCAATAGTAAAATAATTACCTTGTGATGACAATTTATAGCACAGGCATTATGTTTAATATAGATCACCTTGTTTTGTACTTTTTGTAAATGTTAAGACTTACAAATATTGAATATACAATGGACTGCAAAAAGTGGGAAAATTCCATTCTGTGATTCCATTTATCTACCATGTGTTGTAAGCAATGTACTAGTAAAATTTTTATCTATTAATTACAAACAGATATAATTTTTATGAGTATATTACTTGGGCTTTGTTGTTTTTTCATTCTCTTTTGTTTTGTTTTTTCTATAGCACCTATATCTTTAGTGACTTCTTTAAGCATTAAAGAGGGCCACATCCTAAGAACTCATAGTTCTTAGATTGGGGCTAGATTTAAATGGGAGCACAAAATCCATTCACATATCTGTGGTTTATATATGTCTCTGGTTCACTTTAGAAACAACATTATCATTTTATGATAACGAAAACTTTTCAAACCATCTTCCTGGGACATAAGGTAACGATAGTGTTATTCATTTAGCTAATGATACAGAATTTAAAACACGGTTGAGAAAAGCATATAGAAGTGTACGCTGGTTTCAGACATCAATTCATGCTCGAATTGTTGACTTATATAGATTAAATTCAAGTTTCTGAACAATTTATTAAAAAATCTTTTCTGGGGGGACTCATACAGCTCTTATTACAATTCATCCATACATACATTGTGTCAAGCACATTTGTACATTTGTTGCCATATAATTTTCAAAACATTTTCTTTCTACTTGAGCCCTTGGTATCAGCTCCTCATTTTCACCCTCCTTCCCCCACCCTCCCTCACGAACCCTTGATTATTTATAAATTATTATTATTTTGGCATATCTCACACTGTCCAACGTCTCCCTTCACCCACTTTTCTGTTGTCTGTCCCCCATGGAGGAGTTTATATGTAGATCTTTATAATCCCTTGCCCCTTTCTACCCTACCTTCCCTCCACCCTCCCGGTATCGCCACTCTCACTACTAGTCCTCAGAGGGTCATCTGTCCTGGATTGCCTCTGTTTCTAGTTCCTGTCTGTACCAGTGTACATCCTCTGGTCTACCCGTATTTGTAAGGTAGAATTGGGATCATGATAGTGGGAGGGAGGAAGCATTAAAGAACTAGAGGAAAGCTGTATGTTTTATCTTTACTATACTATACCCTGACTGGTTTGTCTCCTCCCCAAGGCCCTTCTGTAAGGGTATGTCCAGTTGCCTATAGATGGGTTTTGTGTCCCCATTTCGCACTCCCACTCATCACAGTGATAGGACTTTTTGTTTTTTGATGCCTGATCCCTGATCCCATTGACACCTCGTGATCACACAGGCTGGGCTGGACACTATTTACACAAATAATTAGGGTTGATGTTGGAACAAAACTTTCAACAAAATTCATTCCAAAAGGTAGCAACATGCATACCTGACTAGTACCTGTCATAACAAAATAAGAAGAGCATTAAAGTAGTAAATATTTGGTATTCCTGGATCACCATTCATTAGGCACCCTGAAGGCCAGAGAGTCAAACCAAAGTCCAATAACTGCCAATTCCATAACTTGGGATAGCAGTCATCATCTTCTCACACTGATGAATTTCAGTCTTAAATCAAAGGGCTCCTGATGAGTTTGAATGAAAGCCCAGTTTACAAACTCCAGTGAATGTAGCTTCCACATGGATTCTTTCTGGTGTGGCCTATGAAAGATATTGTGTGCCTCAAAAGAACAATATTAAGTCCACTAGTCTGTAGCACACACCCTGGATTACCAAGAGCTGGATAGAAAGTAGGTCCAAAAGGTCCAATTAAGTGGGCCTCTACTCAAGTACTCCCTCAACGCAAGAACACTTTGTTCTAGTCACCTGGCATTCTGTGATAACCTTCCCGCCAGAATTGCTGAAGACAAATGGGTGCATAAGCAAATGTAATGAAGAAAGGTGATGGTGTCCAGCAATGCAAAGATATAGCATCTGGGGTCTTACAGGCTTGAAGATGAACAAGTGACTCTCTCTAAGAAGCAACAAAGCCCACATGGAAGAAGCACACCAGCTTGTGTGATAAAGAGGTGTCGAAGGGATCAGGTATCTGGCATCAAAGACCCAGAACAAAAAGCCTTATTGATGTGATTGAGGGGGAGGGTGGACTGGAGACCCCAAACCCATTTGTAGACAGCTGTGAGAGTAGTGGTACCAAGAGGGGGCACTGATCACAATGTAACCCCTCCTTGGGCATGGGCAGTAGAAAAGAGGGTAAAGACAGACCTCGGACAGTGTAAGACATGAAAAATTAATAACAATTTATGAATTATTAAGAGTTCGTGAAGAAGGGAAGAGGGAAAAATGAGGAGCCCATGCCAAGGGCTCAAGTAGAATGAAATTGTTTTGAAAATGATGATGGCAACAATGAACAAATGTGCTAGACACAATGGATGGATGCATAGATTGTGATAAGAGCTGTATGAGCCCCCAAGAAAATGATTTTGATCAGAATTGTGTTCTATCTATAGATTTATTGCTTTCAGTAATATTCACATTTTGATTTTTCTGTAGTTTCCTTTGTACAGGTCTTTTGTTTCTTTGGTTAAGTTTATTCCCAGGTATTCATCTTTTGTATGGATATTATAAATGATATTGTTTTCTCTTTTTTTATTTTTTTTCTTGATGTTTTTATTTTGGAGCTCTTCAATAGCATATTAAAATGGATTTCTGCTTATTAATCTTGTATGCCATTACTTTAACAGATTCGTTAGTACTTTCCAACAATCTTTCTGTGGAGTCCTTGGGGCTCTCACTATGTAAAATCATACTATCTGCAAATAGTGACAGCTTGACCTATTTTTTGCCCAATTATATTCCTTTTATTTTAAAATTTTTTTGCTGTCTGTCTGGCTAAGATGTTTATTGTAGTACAATGTTGAATAAGAATATTGATGAGGGACACTCTTATCTACTTCCTGTTTTCATTTTTTCTAAATGATCGTGATCAGGTTTTGAGGATTATGCTCATTTCATAGAATGCGTGTGGGAGTTTGCTGTCAGTTTCTATATTTTGGAATAGTCTGCACAGAATTAGTTATGGCTCTTCCCTGAATACTTGCTAGCATTCTCCTGTGAAGCCAACATACATACTTCTTTAGAATCTTTCTTGGTTGGAAGTCTCTTGGTGACCACTAATTCTTCTTTTGCTCTACATGTATCTTTTTATTTCATTTGGATCTTTTGTGATGGCACCCTTTTCATCTCAAATTCTAGATATTTGCATCTTTCTTTTCCTTTGTTAAGTTTTCTATCAGTTTGTCGATTTTGTTAATCTTTTCATAACCAACTTTTTGTCTTGTTGATTTCCCCCCCATTTTTCAGTTCATTTATTTCTGCTTCAATTTTTATTAGTTCTTTCCCTTTATTGTTGAAGGACTTATGTGGTTTCCCTCTTTCTACTTCTTGGAAGTGTTTTATTAGTATTGGTTTTGGATTTCTCTCATATTTCGTGTGTGTATTGATTGCTATAAATTGACTTCAGATAACTGCATTTGTTGTATCCGAGTTTTTGGTATGATGTGTTATAGGTTTGCTTGTTTTAAGGAGTTTCTTAATTTCTCGTTTTCGTTTACTCTAGTGTCCAGTCATTTTGAAATGGTATGTTGTTCAGTCTCCATGTGTTTGTCTTTTTGTTCCTTTTCTTTCTGTTGTAGATTTCCAGTTTTATAACATTGTGATCTGAGAAAATGAATTGTTGAATTCAAAATTCCTTTATTTTTTCCTCCTCAGGAAATAACCTTTATTTCTCCCTTGTATTTGAGGGATATTTTTGTTCAGTATAATATTCTTGGCTGGCTTCCTTCCGCCCCACCCCCCCTTCCACCCGTCACAATTGTATATATGTCATTCCATTGTCTTCTTGCCTGCAGGTCTTTTGCTGAGAAGTCTGAATTTATCCTTATCAACTTTCCTTTGTAGATGACTTTTCCTTTTTCTCTAGCTGCCCTCAGATTCTCTCCTTTTCTTTATGTCTTGATGTTTTCTCTTTGGTTGTCCATTCTTCTCAGCTTGTTGAATAGTGTGTTGAAATTTTCTTCCATGGTTTCTTGTACTATTCTCTGTAGATTTTTTTTTGGTGGTGTTCTTTTCCCAGCATTTCTTTTCTTTTTTCTTTTCTTAGATGGGTTCTTATGATAGTGTCCTACAGGATTTATTTGGATGCTTCCGGGGTTTTTTGTTGATTGCTTCTGTTGTCTACTGTCGTGAGGGTAATTGTCTTCAAGCTCATTTATTTTATTTTCCTTTTCCATTTTATTCCTCTAGCCTTTTACTATGTTGCCTAATTCAGTTATCTCATTGCTTGTCTTCTAGAATCCTTTGGTTTAAGGATTTTAATTTCTCAATTTCTTCTGTTTTTCTCATGAACATTCCCCAGATCTCTTGACCTAACCATCATTCTTCTGAATTCTGTTACTGGTGGTTCACAATCACATCTTCAGACTATTCCATTGGTTTGAGTGCTACTTGGTTGTTCATGTTTGTTTTTCTTGAATTTGGAAGCTTTCTGTGCTTGACTGCTGTTTCTTCAGCATTGTGGTGTGTGAGCTGCTGGTCATACAGAGGTAGAGTTTGTCTAGTGACACAGGTGAGTTCTAATAGGAGCTGGAAAACATACAGTGGTGAAATGAAAAGAAGGGGAAAGGTGCCTAAGTGGGGATAGTGGCTGGGAAAAATAGAATAAAATAAAAGTAATGATAAGAATAAAGTAATGATAGTAATAAGTGACTGTGAATAAGCCAACAGACTTGCAAAAATAATGGGAAAATATTTTCAGAGGGGTAATCACAATAAGGAGCTCTGGTCATATAATGGTTATGTATTGAGTTGTAATCCGAAAGGTCAACATTTTAAAACCACCAGCTGCTCCGCCAAAAAAAGGAGACTTTCTATTCCCATAAACAGTTACAGTCTCAGAAACTCACCGGACAGTTTTACCCTGTCCTATAGGATCACTGTGAGTTGACACTTGCGGGCAGAGAGTTAATCTCAATTAATAGGTTTCATGGAAAGATATTTAATGAGAGAACAGCAAGAAAATAGAAAGATAATTGATAGAAGTACAAGGATCAAAAAAAAAAAAGACTTGGGTATGGTTGTGGGTACCAGATTCTGCTATTGTGGCAATGTGAATGAATGTGAGCATATCTGTGCACTTAGGAGGTCCTGGAAAGCCCATGCTAGAGTGGGTATGCTGGGATACACAGACCTGTCTCTTCCTGGGAGGAATGTGGATTCTCAGGAGGGTGGAGTCACTCCAGAAGAGGAAGTAGGAGATCAAAAAAGAGAGAGAGAGAGTATTAAAATAGAACAAAAGTACAAAATCCAAAAATATATATAATAAAGCTACCTTGTGGGTGGGGATTCCTGCTCTTTTAGTAGTCTGTGTGTACATGTATGCGGTATCACGGCGCTGGCACACGGGATGGAATGCCTTGTAGAACAAAGCAGGAAAAGAGGAGGAAGATGGGGAAATGGTACAAAGCGTACCTTGGGTACTGAGCATGTGTGTACCAAGCTGCCCAAGTGATCTGCTAGCTATCTGTGTCCCTAGAGGCCAGGGAGGTAGAGGGTTGGCTGGCTGACTGTCTTTTCTCAGGGGCCACGAAGAATCACGATGCTTGTAGAAGCAACTCATGTTGCTGCTCATCCGTAAAGGGGAGTCTGTCAGCAGGCCTTGCTGCTTTCCACTTTGAGAAACTTGGGTCAACTTGGCTTTTAAGTTGAATTTCTTGCTACCAGGAAGTGCAGAATCTCTCTCATAGTGGAAACTCTTTGGTAGTTGCTGAGCACATCTTCCCGGGCTTGTTATATGGTGGCCATCTTACCCCATTTTCTGTCTTTTTCTACTTGAGGTATTATAGTAGTATAGATGTATTTTTTTCTCACAACAACAACCTTACATTATTTATTGTTAAACTTGATTAGGAAGCAAAAAAACAAGGAATAAACCAGATTATTTGCCGATTGAAGTTCAATTCCTCAGATGGGGACAAAAATCTTAATTCATGATTTGAGCCTGGGAAAATGCGGCCATGCGTGCCATCCTTCAGGGGGCTCCTTACAGACCCAGCTTGGTTCTTCTCCAATGTCTTCTCTTGGAGTTGTACCTGATTTTATTACCGGTTTTCATTCGAATCCATTGGGGAATGGGCAGATTCTGCTTCTGTTTCTTGGCCAGGAATCTCTTGATCCTGAAAGTCTTATGAGATGACATGGTGAAGTCGGAGCACCACCACACTCGGGGTGGCAGAGAGACGGAGAGGTAGATGTATTTTTTAATATCATTTTACTAGGGGCTCTTACACCTCTTATAGCAATCCATATATCAATTGTATCAAGCACATTTGTACATATGTTGTCACCATTATTTTCAAAACATTTTCTAATTGAGGCCTTGGTATCAGCTCCTGTTTTATTTCCCTCCCTCCCTCCCTCCCTCACCCTCATGACTCCTTGTTAAATTATAAATTATTATTATTTTCATATTTTACACTGTCTGCAGTCTCCCTTTACTCTGTTGCTTGTCCCCTGCAGGTGGGGAGTGGCTTATATGTCGATCATTGTGACTGGTTTTCCTTTTCTCCCCTTCCTCTCCCATCTTCCCCTTCCCCTCATGGTATTGCTACTCCCATTACTGTTCCTGAGGGATTTATCTGTCCTGGATTCCGTGTACCAAGAGCTCTGATATGTACTAGGGTACATGTTCCTGTCAAGCCAGATTTGTAAGCTAGAACTGGGGTCAGGATAGTGGGGTGCCAAGGTCAATTAAAGAGCTAGAGTAGTGTGTATTTTGTTGGTGCTAAACTTCACCCTGACTGACTTGACCCTTCTGTGAGGAGATGTCCAATTGTTTACAAATGGGCCTTGGGTCTCCACTCCAACCCCCCCCCCAATTCATATCTATATGATGGTTTGTTTTGGGTCATCTGATACCTGATCCTGTTGACACCTTGTGATCACACAGGCTGTGTGCTTCTTTCATGTGGGTTTTATTGCTTCCCTGCTAGATGGCCGCTTGTTTAACTTCAAGCCTTTAAGACCCCAAACACTGTATCTTTTCATAGCTAGGCACCATCAGCTTTCTTCACCACATTTGCTAATGCACCCATTTGACTTTAGCTATCATGTCAGGAAGGTGAGCATCACAGAATGCCAGGTTATTAGAAGGAAGTGTTCTTGCGTTGCGGGAGGACTTGAATAGAGAACCAATATTCATCTGCAACCTTGATATTAAACATAAATATATGAACATAGGCCCATATCCCTATCATTATATAAGTATATTTTTATATATGTGTGTCTATTTACACCTCTATAAATGTCTTTTGCCTCCAACAAACGATCCTTGAACTAACTACAAGTTTTCTTTCTTGATGTGTTTTGTTTTGTTCTTTGTCAGTGATTTGTTGTTGTTTTGTTGTCTGGTTGTATACTGTTGCTTTGTTTTCCTCTGTCTTATTTTCGTGCATGTTATTGTCTCCACAGGTCTGTCTAAATAAGACAGGCTGGATGAACTATCTGGAGGAAAAACAATGGACCGACAGTTCCGGGGGGTGCTTGGGATAGGGGAAGTGGGGGGGTAAGGAAGTGGTGTTAACAAACCCAGGGACAAGGGAACAACATGGGACCCAAAATGGTAGTGAGGAGGGAGTGGCAGGCCTGGTAGGGAATGATCAAGGGTAAGGTTACATAAAGAAGAGGTATAGCTGTAACCCAGGTGGGGATGGAGCTTGGTAGTAGGGCAGGAGGAAAGTCAAGGGAGATGGAGGAAAGAGCTAGGAGTCAAAGGGCATTTATAGAGGTCTAGACAAAGACATGTACATGCAAATATATATATGAGGATGGGGAAATAGATCTATGTTTCTGTATTTATAGGTTTAGTTTTAAGGTGGCAGAAGGACCTTGGACCTCTACTCAAGCACTCCCTCAATGCATGAATACTTTCTTTTATTAAGTTGGCACTCTACGATGCTCACCCTCCCTACACAACTGCTGAAGCCAAAGTGCGTGAACAAGTAAATGTAGTGAAGAAAGCTGATGGTGCCCGGCTATCAAACGAGATAGTGTCTGGGGTCTTAAAGGCTTGAAGATAAACAAGCGGCCATCTAACTCAGAAGGCACAAAGCCCACATGGAAGAACACACCAGCCTGTGTGATCGCGTGGTCCTGAAGGGATCAGTTATCAGGTATCAAAGAACAAAAAAATCATATCATTGGGTGCACACCTCCATGATACGATCACCAATGACAAACGGGTGCATAAGCAAATGTGGCGAAGAAAGCTGATGGTACCCGGCCATCAAAAGAGATAGTGTCTGGGGTCTTAAAGGCTTGAAGGTGAACAAGCGGCCATCTAGCTCAGAAGCAATAAAGCCCACGTGGAAGAAGCACACCAGCCTGTGCAATCACGAGGTGCCAAAGGCATCATGCAAAATATATATATATATATATATATATATATATACCATAGTGAATGAAGGGGGAAGTGCAGAGTGGAGACCCAAAGCCCATTTGTCAACCACTGGAGATCCCCTCATAGAGGGGTTTAGGAGAGGAGATGGGTCAGTCAGGGTGCGATGTAGTACCGATGAAGAACACAGCTTTCCCCCAGATCCTGGATACTTCCTTCCCCCAACTACCATGATCCGAATTCTACCTTGCAGGACTCGATAGGGCAGAGGTTGTATGTACACTGGTGCATATGGGAGCTGGAGACACAGGGAATCCAGGGTGGATGATACCTTCAGGACCAGGGGTCTGAGGGGTGATACTAGGAGAGTGAGGGTGAGTGGGTTGGAAAGGGGGAACCGATTACAAGGATCCACATGTGACCTCCTCCCTGGGAGATGGACGGCAGAGAAAGGGAGGAAGGAAGCCTCCGGATAGGGAAAGATATGACAAAATAACAATCTATAAATTATCAAAGGCTCATGAGGGAGGGGGGACCGGGGAGGGAGGGGGAAAAAAAGAGGACCTGATGCAAAGGGCTTAAGTGGAGGGCAAATGCTTTGAAAATGATTAGGGCAAAGAATGTAGGGGTGTGCTTTATACAATTTATGTATGTATTTGTATGGATTGTGATAAGAGTTGTATGAGCCCCTAATAAAATGTAAAAAAAAATGTCTTTTGCCTCCTTTCCTCCTCTATTTCCCTTTACTTTCCTCCTGTCCCACTATCATGTTTGACCTTCATTTGGCTCTCAGTAATTCCTCTTTCAGCTACATTGCACTTGATCTAACCCCACCAGGCATTCTACACCTTCCTCTCCATCAATTTTAGATCTCTTGTTGTTCCCTGTCCGTGGGTCTGTTGGCTCCCCTCCCCCTTCCCTAGCTCTCCCTTTCTCTTATCCCCTGGAACCGTTGGTCCCATTTTCTTCTCAGGATTGTAGGATTTGAATTTTTCTAATATGGTTATAAAGTTCTTTCCTGTTGTTTTGTTTATATAGTGGATAACATTGATTGTTTTTCTAATATGTAACCATCATTGCACCCTTGTTATGAATTCATGTTGGTCATGATGATTTACTTTACTGAGATATTTATTGTTGGCTTTATTAGGTAGGGTTTTGTTGAGATATTTTTACATTTATGTTCATAAGGGATATTGCTGTATTATTTTCTTTCCTGGCTATGTTTCTGTCTGATTTGGGTATAATGATTTTACAAGTTTCATAAAATGAATTTGGGGACTTTCCATTTTTATTATGTCCTACAATGGTTTGAATAAAATTGGTGTCAACTCTTCTTTGAATGTATTGGGAGTTTTTAATTGCATGACTCGTTTCTCTTTTCAATATGTATGTTTACTTTTCCTGCTTCAGTGTGTTCGTGTATGATAGATGGTGGTGTTGTTGCTGTTATTGGAAGGTGCTGTGGAGTTATTCCAACTCAGTGTTCCTATGGACAATAGAGCAAAACCCTGCCCCATACTGTGCAGTCCTCACTATTGTTCTTATCTTTGAGCCCAGTGATGCAGCTACTGTGTCAATCCATCTTGTTGAAGGTTTTCCTCGGTTCTAAAACCCGGTACTTTTATCATGCGTGGGACACGTCTCCAAGGTCTGTCTCCCTGGACAACATGTCCAAAGTACATTAAACCAAGTCTCGTCATTTTCTGCTACAGAGCCTTCTGGATGCACTTTTTCTAAGACAATTTTTGTTTTCAGTTCCTCTTTTTAAGTAACTTATTTTTCCTCAATTGCTGTCAGGATTCCTGTCATTTGTAACTTTCATCATGATATGTCATGATTATTTTATTTCAGTCAGCCCTGCTTTTGGTTTGTTTAGCTTCATGAGTACATTTTTTACCATGTCATGATATATTAAGGAAGTTTCCTTCTCTCTGCTCTTTTGATTGTTTTGTTTGTTTCTTCCTGTTTTTTTGTCCAATCACACATAATGTACTTGATGTTGTCCCACAGAATTCTGTGATTTTCTCTAGATTTTCTTGTCTATTTTAAAAATTATTCCTTTACCAAATTAGGTTGAGAGATTTTCTTTAATCTCACTGATGAACTCTCTCTGATTCAATTCTAGTCCATTTGCTCTTTTTTAAAATAAAAAGACCATACTACTGGGGACTCAGTTAGTTTATTGTGCCAACCTGGCCGATAAACACATGTGGGGTTAATTGAAGGGCAGAGGGATAAATGGCTCAGTGAGCCTCACCTTTCTAGTTCTCGGGTCTCTTGCTTTGTGGTCACACCAGGGTGCAACTGCTTTCGCAGTTCCCTGCTTCAGCTTGCAAGACAGACTTCCTGCAAGACATCCCCAGGGAGAAGCCACATGAACGTACCCCGATGCAGCCCTGGGTGCTGGAGCACCCACGTGGAGACCCCTGCCAGCGCTGAGATGCTTACATATTCATTGACTCAGCTTTCCTCTGCAGTCGACATCATTGTGTCTGTTTTGTGAGATGGAGCAGGACTTTGTGGACTGTTATTGGACTAATGGGTTAATGTTGGACTTGTGGGCTTGGGCAGCACTGGGTTGGGATATTTTCTTGATGCGCACTTAACCTTTACATACAACTCTCTCTTATACACAAGTTGCTGTAGATTTACTTCTCCAAAGTACCTAGACTAATAAAGGGGCTCTTAGAGCTCTTATAACAATCAATACATCAATTGTATCAAGCATATTTGTACATATGTTGCCAAGATTATTTTCTAAACATTTACTTTCTATTTGAGCCCTTACTATTAGACCCCAGGGACTCTCAAGGGGCAGGATTGTACTAGGAGGCCAAGAGGTGCAGTCCTTATGCCCTTGTGATGATACTGGCCTTGCTGTGCCCCAGGGTCAGTTAGCCCCTAGGGCAAGGCAGGGCATGAAGTGAGACCAGTGTTAAGAGCTCCGCTGGTGTAGGCAGTCCCCAAAGGAGAGAGGGCCACCGTTGATCCCAAACCCTAGCGAGGTGATCTCCTGGCTGTCTTTTCAGGCAAGTGGGGGAGATATGTCAGTTACGTGGGCGCTGACAGAAAATGAACCAGCCATGTGATGGACATGGGGCTTAGAGGAGCCAGCAGAGAGCAGGCTGCCACGGTCAGGCCTTATCAGGGGTTTAGAGGCCAGGGTCAAAATATCAGTCCCTCTTTTTCCCCTCCCTCCCCACCCCACCTTGACCCCTTGATAAATTATAAATTATTATTTTCATATCTTAACCAACCACTCTCTCCCGTCACCCTTGGTTTCTGTTGATCGTCCCCCTGGGGTGGGGGTGTGGTTATGTGTCAATCATTGGAGTCACCTTTCTCCTGCCCTCCTGGTATCACTACTTCCATTGTTATTCCTTGATTCAGTGTGTGTCTCGAGCTCTTATCTGTATCTGTGTACATGTTCTGGTCTAGCCCGCAGTGAAAGGCAGGACTGGAGTCATGGTAGTGGGGGGTGAGGAACCTCAAGGAACCAGAGGAATATTGTATATTTCATTGGTGTTATACTGCATCCTAGTTGACTCATCCCTTGTGACCCTTTTGCAAGGAGATGTTCCATTATCTACAGATGGATTTGGGGGGGGGGGGGTGTGTGTGTGTGTGTGTTTTGGGTCTTCTGATGCCTGTTACCTGATCCCATCTCATGATCACACAGGCTGGTGTGCTTCTTCCATGTGGGTTTGTTTATCAGCTAGACAGCTGCTTGTTTAACCTCAAGCCTTTCAGATCCCAGATGCTATATCTTTTGATAGAAGAGGTACCATCAGCTTTCTTTTTTTTTTTTTTAATATTAGCATGGTGTGTTTGATTTTTGCAGTACTTTCACATATCCTGCTCCAATTAGTGATACTTATTTTCCCCAGAGATAAAGAAAACAAGGGAATGGGTTATTAAGCTAAACTGAAATAAGGTATGAATAGCAAACTAGTAAATGTACAAGTAATTTTCTCACATAACACTTGATCACTAGAGTATGAATAGCAGCTTCTCCAACTCTGACACCAAGCGATTACATTTAATGCGATGGAAAGTTAATGTCCAAGCCTGGGTGAGCAGCATCTGACACTTGTCAGAGCCAGTCTTAGTTTTCTGTTGTTGTTGTGGTCGGGTGCTGTCGAACCAGCTCCACCTCACAGTGACCCTCTAGACAAGAGAGCACACCCCATCCAGTCCTGAACCATCCCCAGTATCGCTCTATTTTTGCATCATTGTTGCAGGCAATCCATCAGCTTTCTTTACCACATTTGCTTGTGCACCCATTTTGTCTTCACCGATCATGCCAGGAGGGTGAGCATCACAACATGCCAGGTTCTTAGAACAAAGTATTCTTGTATTGAAGGCAGGCCCTGAGCAGAGACCTAAAGTCCATCTACTACATCAATGTGTTGCCATATATGATGTACATAGACCAATACCTCTATTTTTATGAATTAATGTATTTACATAGGTACACACTTATGCTTATACCTCTATCTATAGCTTTGCTTCCTAGATCTTTCCTGTTTCTTTTTACCTTTCTTCTACCTCACCATCACACTCACCCTTCCACCTTAGTAGTTCTTCTCAGCTAAATTGCTGTTACCCCAACACCACCAGGATCTCTATGTCCTCCTCATTGTTGATTTTAATTCCTTAGTTATTCCCGTCTTTGGCGTTGTTTGCTTACCACTCCCTTCCCCTGCCTCCTTCTACTCGCAAAGTCCTTTGCTCTTCTAATGCGTTATCTGTTTCTCTCATCTTAGTATTAATCTTCTGAATTTCTCTTTGCTGTGGTGTACAGTTTCTAGTTTCAATTGATGTGTTATTTTAGTGCTTTCCTAATTACTCTAAAGTGTGTGTGTGTGTGTGTCTGTGTGTGTGTGTGTTCAGTTTTTCTTTAGCTTCGCAATCTTTCCTTTCTCCCGGTTCATTCATAGTATAAAAGTATAATTTTTAATAGTTTATCAGGTAATTTCAATGCCTTTTCTTCCTGAAAAAAGGTCTTCTAGCTCTATATTGGTCATGTGCTTCAGCTGTTCTGTCTTGTTTCTTCATATAAACTTAAATTGCCTTTGCCACTGAGATGTTGTAGTATTAGTGTTTTTGTGTTTAATTGATCTTAGTATCTTGAGACTGCAGACACTCCACCTATCTACTGGTTGTTGTAAAGGATAATTTGAGAATGTGTGTGGTACTGTTTGTTGTTATTATAGCACAGTTAGCAATGGTTTGTTTGGTGGTCTCACTTACGTAAAGATGATCAGGTGGTACAGGAGTATGTAGTGTCTGTCACTGTATAGGTATGACTACAGTCATAGAGGTGGCTAGGCCTGCGATTGCTGTCCACTGTCAGGTAGAACAGGAAGGGACAAAAAAAATGCCAACGAAGAAATAATTTTTGAAAAAGAAACCAGCAAGAGACAGCGGACAAACAAGAGCAAGTGAAAGGAATTTAATAACTAGAAGTGTGTGTGTGTGTGTGTGTGTGTGTGTGTCAAAAACCAAGGTAGAGAAAAATAAAAGAGAAGCTAATCAAAACATAAAAAAGGAAAGGAAGGGAACTGGAAAAGTAAATTAAAATGGAAAGAATAGAAGTAGAAGCAGAAATAAAGAAGAAAGCAGAGTGCAGAAGTGATTAAAATAAATAAAAGGAAGTGAAGGAAAAGGAAAAACAAAGAGAAAACTTGGGGTGAGGACCTTTTTGTATAGGTCACAGCCTCTAGGGGGTTGAATATTGATTCCAGATGGAGCTTGGCAGGCCTATCTGTTTTCTGTGGTCCACGCACCTGATCCAGTAGGGTGTTTTTACAGCTTAGGTGATAGCTGAGGGGAATCTTTCTGGTAGAGAAGCAGCTGGGTCAGAATGGCTAATCATGGGGGAACTTTCCACGTGTCCAAGAGCAGCGAGGGATCCAGCATTGTATTTTTTGCTAGTGCTATGAGGAGAATCTCAAGCATTTCTGGGCATGGGGGTGATAAACCATCTCTAGGCATGGGGATGTTAAACCATGAGGGCATAGCTTTGTCTTCAAGCAGAAATGGACTTACAAGGATATCTCTGTCTGGTGTATGGGTGAAGGTAGGGGCTGGCAATTGTGATATCAGGAGGGTGTGGGAAACAAGTGAGGATCCTTTCTTAGTGCCAGCTACCAATGTGCCAGGCTTCTGTCTGGATGGAATGCGTCAGGCTAGCTGACAATTCACCTGTCTGTTCTTGCACCACTTTTGTTTCCCTTCATCTTCTAGTTAGTTTTCAGTCCACTTTTCTATAATTTCTTCTGAAGCTCAAGGTTCCAAGATTACCTAGTTTTACTAGATCTCTTGTATCTTTGTTGTAAGTTGTCTGTATAGTTATTCATTATACCTGATGTCCTTAATTCATAAGTTCTTCTTTTTTAAAAAAAAATATACTAGTTACACTCCTGGAAAATTCAGGGTTTATTAAAGTTGGGCAAAAAACCACTTCTGTGTTTACAAGTTTCTTATTGAATTTAATTTAAACTATACAATTCATTTAAGTAATTCTGATTAAAATACCAATAGCTTTAACAAAATTTGAATAAAGCAATAAATATAGTAAAGTTAACTTAATTCCTTATTAACTACTTGTTGCTGTTGAGTTGATTATGATCTATCACTGTTGGGATTTTAAAATAAGCTATTAGTTTGTTTTTTATTGATGTAAAATATAATCCAAGAGGTTATTTTCCAATAATTTCTTTTCTGTGTCCCTTTTTTCCCTCAGCATTTTTTACCTCGTTGGAAGTGTGAACAGTTAATCAGACAAGGAATTCTGGAACATGTGCTGTCATAGCTTCACATTTAGACAGAGTCCAGCTCTTGGAGACATCTGTACATCTTTCCATCTACCTGACACCACTGTTTAATTGTTAAAATTACAGGCATTCTTTATGTAAAACCAGAATTACTTGACTACATAGTTTTAGTGCTCATTTCTAAGAATTTATTAGAATCCTAAGAATTCTCATCCTTGCAGTAATCTCTATCCATATATATAACATTTTATATTAGTGGTTTGTTAATTACCTTTGAGTCTTTTTCCTCTTTTCCCCCCAAACACAGTTGCATTTGGCTGTACAAGAAGAAGGCAGACCCTCATGGGTCTTACATTCGGCAGGGATGCTGTAGCATTCCTGGTGAAGCCAAGAAGCCCAAGATTCTTGAATATTTATTAATGTTTCACACAAGCAAGTTACGATGATGTGTAAGACCTCTTGCTATATTTAATGTGTAACCACAATTGTTTATCATCTGATTTGCGAAGGCAGACAGTAATGGCTAGCCTGGCACATGACTATCAATAAACTTGTGCATCAGCAACAACTAAATGCCATAAGCAAGGTAGCTTAAAACAAAGGGAAGTTTATTCTCGGTTCTGGAGGCCAGAAATCTGAAGGCAAGTGTTGACAGCACCTTGTTCTCTCTCTGAAATAAGGGAGGTCCGTATATCGTTTTTCTCAGCTTTTGGGAACTGCCAGCAATTCTTAGAGTTGCTTAGCTTGTAGTCAATCATTCATTATCTATTTACTTGTGTTTTTGGATTCAAATGCCTTTTAAAGATACCAATCACCATTTTGAAATAACAGTGAAAGCAAATAATAATTTATAAGTGTATGTATATATATAGGTAGATATGAGTTGAACCGGTGGTCTGTGGGAGTATACCTGTGTGGCAGGGACTATTTTGATATACTTATTTGTACTGTAAATATGTCAATATGTCCACGTATGTGATAGAGCATACAGGGTACAAAGTTATGAAAACTTATTCATATCCAAAAACACCTTCAAGTTCTGAGGCACTGGACTGGAAGGGTAAAGACCATAGTTTGGAGACTGTCTAGGTCAATTGGTGTAACAGTCTTTAAACCGAATGTTTTGCATTTTATTTGGATGAGTAGCAGTTACAGGGAGTCTTATAAGCTTGCGTGGTGACCAGTTAAGTTCCAACTGTTAGTCTCTTTCCATTTGGAAAAGAGTTGAAATCAAAGACCCAAACAATTAGGTTAAAGAACTATTGGACCACATGAACTCCTACCTCCTGAGGGGTACCAACTCCCACAATCAAACGGGTCCAGTTGTGTAATTGAGGGGTAAAATTAAAGAGACAACAGACAAAATAAAGTATACAATTGCTCACCTTCAGGACGGCCATGATCTCAACAGCCAGGTCCACACACAGAGAGAAAATGTATCATATTTCTAATCATGCTGTATATACATTTTGAGGACATTCAAGCCCCCTAGTGACAGGTAACCATATGCGTAACAGGAAGGGGCTGTACAATAGGTTTATGCGTGACAGGAAGGGGACGAGCTAGGAATACACACACAATAGGAAGGGGGAAACACTGGGGATACACCTGTGACAAGATACCCTCTAAGCAGCTGACCTCCAAGTGTACAGTCATTTACCATGTGTCATAATAAGGTTGTGACAACCTGGGGAAAACCTTTCTGTATCCCACAACCTCTCTAACATTAAGACGAGGAGAACTGGAAGGTTCCTGGCTACCACTCTAGTAAAAATCGAAGATCCTGAACAGAGTAGGAGAGAAAAGACCAGCTTCACTGGTCTGATAAAGACAGGTAGAGAATCCCCTCTCCCCCTAAGACTATAACCCTTAAACATCCGTCAAACCTGAAAATGAACCTATTCCCAGAGATCATTTTTATGCCATACTGGACAGACCTGTAAAATAGTAACACTTGTGAGGACTCATGAGAACAAAGTATACTGACAATCATATGAGAAGAAATGTTGCTACAAGCCAAGTTCAGAAGGCAGGAAGAGGGTGAAATGGGAACCCAAAAAGGATGTTTAAGGGATTACAACTAATGTCACAAAAGAAACAAATTAAGAATTGTTGAATGTGAAACTAATTCTGTAAACAGGTACAATGATGAAGTGTTCTTTAATTAAATAAAAACTTAGTTTTAGATTGTTGTTGCTGTGCATGTTGGGTGCTGCTTAAGATTTTCAACTCAGCAACCCCATAAGTGTTTGTTGGGGCTGTAGTTTTGGTCATCTCTACTATATTTTAAATTATGAAATGATGAAATGTTAAGTAAGTGAGTAAAGCTTTTCCAAAAAGTCATGTGGAAATAGAACTAAAAGATAATCAAGAAGGACTTCTGCCAAGATTAAATAGACACCGAGAGATTGAGACAGAGTCACAGAACAGAGGCAGGGTTCAGACAAAAATGAGTGAAAGAGAAAGATTTTATTGAGGGAAAAGAACTCCCAGATGGATTCCGCAACCCAACAAGAATAGGTTAAGGAAGTCGCGCATGGTGCTAGGGTGGCAGGATATATACATATTATATGAACTTAAAGGCATATGGGCCGGTAAGGGGAAGGGAGGTTCTTTGTACTGCGGCTGCAAGTTTCGGAGCAGGAGATGACCTGTCCATAAATCATCTTGTTCTCAGCAAACTTGCTTCCTGGCACGCTGGGGGGGAGTCTGTGTTCTGCCCGGGGGTAAGCTTTGTGACATGCTGGAGGCAGCTGCTTTGAAGTTCCGCAGGTCATTTGTCTTCTTGAGAGGCTGGTGCAAGGGGCTGCCTGGTCCGGACCTGGCCCAAACAGACACACTACCAAGATCCTGTACAAGAAATATGTGAAAGACCAAATAAAACACGAATGAAAATCCAGGGACCCTCAGTTTTAGAGGAGAGGATAGAGAGATTATTTGAATGCTGACTACAAGAAGCTGAATAAAATCTAAATATGAAGACACGAGACTAGTAAATTCTCAACTGACATTACAGCACATCCATTATGAAATTTGTGTTTAATGTGAAATCATCACTATAATCAACATTGGAAGATTTTCTTCTTGTACCCATTGCTGTTGAACATTATGAAGTTTTGTGAACAGGGTTTGATCAGAACAATGAGCTGACAACTGCCCCATATCAATAGCTGGCAGCCCAGGTGCCCAGCCCTCCCCCTCCCCCCACCCATTTACCATAGGAGTTCTACCTACAGGTGGGGGCCACTTTTTGACTAATGATAGTGGCCAACATCTTCTAAATCTGTTCTCAACTGCACTCCGCAGTGAACAGAGAATTATAGTCATTCCCGTTCTGTGTCACACCCATAAGGAGACAGGTGCTTAGCACCTAACAACATATAATCACCAATTAAGTACAAATAGTACCATTACAGTACACTGAAGAATTCAATTTCATTTCACCCAAAGAAACAATTCACCAAAATAAAGATCGAGAAACCCTTTCTAAGGAAGAAATGTCATGGGAACTTCCTAATAGTTAATAATTGGGCATTTTACATAGAGAATATTGCAAGGCAAACAAAACTTTGGGAAAATTCAGGGACGACTACAATAACAAAATAAATGAAACATTAGAAATTATACCAACACAGCAAATTAAAATCCAAAAGATTACAGAAGTAGGTAGCATTGAAGGTAAGTCAATGAAATGTAATCAAGAAGAAACATTCATCAAGAGAAGACCAAGCTCATTAAGCTGATCATTTTTAGGTGCTATTTAGTTGGTTCCTCATAGCAACCCAGTGTACAAAAGAGCAAAATACTACCGTCCTGTGCCTCTTCACAATTAGGTTTGAACTTGTAGCCATTTTATCAGTCCATTGTGAGAATCTTTTTTACTACCCTATTTTAACAAGTCTGATGTCCAACATCTTGAGACAATATGTTCAAAGTATGTGAAATGAAATCTTGTCATCTTTACCATTAAGGATCATTCTAGCTGTATTTGTTCTAGAATACTTGTTCTGCCTGTCCCTGGTCTTCTCACTGTTCTTCATCAATACCATGATTCAAATGTATCCATTCTTCTCTGGTCTTAATGCCCAAATGCCACACTCTCTTGGGTCAGACAGGTCTCAGTCTCAAAGTGACTCCCTTGCTCTTCAACACTAAAATGTCTTGTGCAGCAGATTTGTCCAGTGCAATACTGTTTGTTTTCTTGACTGCTCCTTCCATGGGCATTGCTTGTCAATCCAAGCAGAATGACATTTTAGATAATATTAGTCTTTACCATAATGTTGACTACTGATTATAAGGGTTTTGGTTTCCTTTGCATTGAGTTGTATTCCATACTGAAGATTGCAACCCTTGATCTTCATCAGCAAGTGTTTCAGGTCCTCACCTGTAGCAGTTGAGGTGTCATCTGTATATTGTAAGTTGTTAATAAACACTCTCTCCAATCCTGGGCCTGTCTTCATATGTTCTTAGATTATTACTTCACCATATATTTTGATTAAATATGGCGAAAGAAAGCAGCTCTGACATGAATATTAGCTGCTTTTAAACAGCCCCATATTGTTCTATTCCAATGAATGCCTCAAATACCACTTGGTTTGTACAGGGATGATCAAGGGTTGAGGAATTCCCATTTTTCCAAATGTGATCAATAGTTATGATCTATGTACCCTGTTACCTTTACAACGCAAGTAGCAACAGTTGTTATCTTTGTTCAGCCAAGATCCATCTCATATAATCAATGATAAATCCTTTGTTCCACATCCTCTCCTGAATCTGACTTGAATTTCTGGCAGCACTCTGTTGATTGTAACCATTGATGAATTTTTTTCAGCAAAAGTTGATTTAACAGATATTAATATAAGAAGTTTGATAACTTCTGCAGTCTGTTGTGTCACCTTTCTTTGACGTAGGCACAGATTTTCAGTTGGCCTTGTAACCTTGTGCCAAATTTCTTAGGCATAGACGAGCCTGTATATTACTTCGCTGAAGAAACATTTCCATTGACCAATTGCAGGAACTTTATTTTTTGCGAATGCCTTTGATAGGGCTTGGACTTCTTCCTTCAATACCATTGGTTTTTGATCAGAAGTTACCTCTTAAAATAGCTGAATGTACTTTTCAGTACAGTGAGTGTTCTTCCCATCATCTTTGGGTACTTCCTGCTTTGTTCAATATTTTGCCCATAGGAATCCTTAATGTTTAACTCAAGGCTTGGATTTTTTTTTTCAGTCCTTCAGCATGAGATATGTTGAGTGTGTTCTTCCTTTTTGGTTTTCTAACTTCAAGTCTGCATATTTGATACTTTGTCTCATTAATCTGCCCTTTGTGATTTTCTGTGAACTTCATTTCTTAAATTTATTACAGTTGATCTATGATCAACTGCAAGTTTTAGGGTCTCTTCTGATATCTGCTTTATTTTCTTTTTATTGGCATATTGCTTTCTTATTATATAACCTTGTCATTTATTTCATCCCACAGCATATCAGTTGTCATCAGTGTTGTTAATATTTAATGCTGTTCTTGATGTGTCTATAAAATTGAGGTGGGATATATGCAAGGTCATATTGGGGCTTTTGTGGGCATGTTTTAATTTTCAACATCAACCTGAACTTTTATGTGAGCAATTGATGTTCTGTTTCACAGTCAGCCTTTTGGCTGCTATTACTGAGCTTCTCTGTCATCTCTTCCCATGGAGGTAGTCAGTATGAGACCTATCTATACATTCTGTATGCTGTCTATCCAAGTACACATTATGTTGTTGAAAAAGGTATTGCATTTAAGTCCATCTCAGAAAATTCTATCATGCAATCAGCAACTTTTGTTTCTCTGAAGCCATAGTTTCAAACTATTGTCCCTCTTTGTTCCAGCTCTCATTCCAATTATCAATAATGCATCTTGATTATATTTGTGATCAGTTCAGACTGAAGTTGGTAGAATTCAATTTCTTTATTCTTAAATTAGAATAATAGTCATACTAATTGGGCTTCCTTGTAGGTATATAGATATTTTCATATTACAGAAAGCATTGTACTTTAAGTTTTGAAATTCTCTTTAATCCACATTCACACAATTCAATAGTTCAGTCATATCAAGAAGAATTGTACAATCATTACCACAATTTCAGAATATTTTCTCTATACCCCCCCACTCCCATGGTTAAATCATCTTTAAATTGAGTTGTGTAATCACCTTGAGCCCTAGTACTCACTCCCCCTCCCACCTTCATTGTTTACTCCCGAAATAGCCTCACCCTCCCCAATCCCTGCTCACCCACCCCTATATCTCCTAGAAACCCTTTCATCAGTTAACTATATTTATCCACTCATGTGCTTCAACTGGTAAATCCAACAGAAATAATAACAAAAAATAAAATGATATGGATAAGACAATAATATATAAAGACAAATAAAAAGCACCACCATCATTTTTTTTTTCCTAACCCACCACCATCAATATTTTAAAGGCCAGGGAAGAAGTTTTTATCATGGAGTAAGCAAGAGATCCTTACACCTAGAACAAATTCAGGATGGATCTAGAAGGTCAACTGATCAAATCCCAAGTTTGATCCAGCATAATCAGGATGACAATGATTTTTGTTTGGTAGTAAGTATTTCAGACCTTTGCCTGTAACTAGAGATCTGCCAGTGGCTTAATTTGTCTTGATATTCTGCAGATGGATTTTGGGCTCCCACTGTCCTCCATAGCCTTCCACAAATTGGGTGTTCATAATTTTAGGTCTGATATTACTTCTTTCATCATATTTGAGTTTATTGTCATCTTTGACTCATACGAGCTGGTTTTCTTCCATGTTGGCTTAGTGGACTCCTTACTTAGATGGCTTTTTATTTGAATACACACCTTAAAACCACAAACACGATTCCACTTGAGAGCCAGGCACCATCTGCTTTCTCACCACAATGCGTAGGACACTCTTCAGTGATCTTTTCATGTGAGTGAGTATTGAGCAGGGCCATGTTTTCAGAACTGACTATTCTTGGGCTGGAGCTAGAGTTCATTTGGGGCCCATAATCTAGCTGCTTCTCCCGGGGATATTCATGACTCAGGTTTACTGTGGTGGTTGTGTGTGTTAGTCCAGGTAGAGAGATCCAGGGAGACACTCGTGTATAAAAAAGAACTTTATATAAAAGAGCAACTGTATATTGAGAAAACATCCCTGCCCAGTCCAGATCAAGTCCATAAGTCTGATATTAGTCCATATGTCCAATACCAGTCTATAAATTCCTCTTCAGACTCAAGCAACACATGCAATGATGTTGAATGAGGAAAATCACAGGCCAGTGGGTGAAAAATCCAGATCCAGTGGTGGTGGAAGCATCTGAGCGATGTCATGGGTCTCCATATGACTCCTCCATCTCCAGGGCCCTGGCTCCATCAGTGTAGCTCCCAGTGGCTTGTCAACAGGAATGTCTCACAGGGAGACAAACAGAGTGAATCAGATACAGAAAACCTTAAGAGTAGAAACAACATTGTCAGAGATGGTGCCAGAAGATGAGCCTTCAGTCCAGAAGACACTCAGTCTGACTCCAGGAGAACTGCCTTCACAAAGTAGAGTCTATTGTGATGTGGGTGGAATACACCCTACATGAGTAAAGCCTTCAGGACCTTCATTTACTGATGGGACATGACTCAAAAGGAAAAGAGATAGCTGAAAACACCAATTACCATATATGCTTGAGTGTAAGCCACGTTTTTTGTTTTTTGGTTTTTAATTTTAACAATTTATTAGGGGCTCATACAATTCTTATCACAGTTCATACATATACATAAATCAATTGTATAAAGCACATCTGTACAGTCTTTGCCCTAATCATTTTTTATCCTCTTTTCTTTTTTTACATTTTATTAGGGACTCATACAACTCTTATCACCATCCATACATATACATACATCAATTGTATAAAGCACATCCATACATTCCCTGCCCCAATCATTCTCAAGGCATTTGCTCTCCACTTAAGCCCCTTGCATCAGGTCCTCTTTTTTTTGCCCCCTCCCTCCCCTTGCTCCCCTCCCTCATGTGCCCTTGGTAATTTATACATCGTTATGTTGTCATATCTTGCCCTATCCGGAGTCTCCCTTCCCCCCTTCTCTGCTGTCCCTCTCCCAGGGAAGAGGTCACATGTGGATCCTTGTAATCACTTCCCCCTTTCCAACCCACTCACCCTCCACTCTCCCAGCATCGTGCCTCACACCCTTGGTCCTGAAGGTATCATCCACCCTGGATTCCCTGTACCTCCAGCCCTCATATGTACCAGTGTACAGCCTCTGTCCTATCCAGGCCTGCACGTTAGAATTTGGATCATGGTAGTTGGGAGTGGGGGGGGAAGCATCCAGGATCTGGGGGAAAGCTGTGTTCTTCATCGGTACTACCTCGCACCCTAATTAACCCATCTCCTCTCCTAAACGCCTCTATGAGGGGATCTCCATTGGCCGACACTTGGGCCTTGGGTCTCCACTCTGCACTTCCCCCTTCATTTAATATGGTATATATATACATATACATATACACATATATACACATACATACACACACTTATATCGTTGTTTGTTTTTTTTTTGCATGATGCCTTATACCTGGTCCCTTGGCACCTCGTGATCGCACTGGCCGGTGTGCTTCTTCCATGTGGGTAAGCCACGTTTTTCAGCACATTTTAATGTAATTTTTGTGGTAAAATTAGGTGCTTCGGCAGATATTCAGGTAATATACTTGAGTATATACAGTAATGGAACTTAGAATGTAGGGATTTAGGAAAATTGAGAGTTGTAAAAAATGAAATGGAAGACAGAAATAGATATTCGTGGTGTTAGTGAACCAAAATGGACTAGCATTGGCCATTCTGAATCTAAATGTAGCTTGCTGAGAATGATAGATTCAAGAGGAATAGTGTTTCATGCATTGTCAAAAAGGACATTTCAAGATCTAGAGTATAATGCTGTCTGTGATGCAAAATCTATCCTCATATAAGGAAATCCAAACAATTGTGATTATTCAAATTTACATACCAACCATTCAAGCTAGTGATACAGAAATTGAAAATTTCTACCTATGTACCTATGTCTCCATTCTGTAATTTATCAAACATGGGAATACTGCATAGTTTAAAATCATGAAAGGTGTTAGTCAGGTTTATATTGTCTTACCATACTTACTCAATCTGTATGATTAGCTCGATTATATGAAGAATGTGACACCAGAATTGGAGGAAGGCATATTAACAAACTGCAATATGCGGATGACACAACCTTGCTTGCTGAAAATGAAGAGAAATGGAAGCACTTGCTGATGAAGGTCAAGGATTGCAGCCTTCAGTATGGGTTACTACTCTATAAGGTAAACCAAAATACAACTGGACCAGTAGGTAACAGCATGATAAATGGAGAAAAGGTTGAAGTTGTCAAGGATTTTGTCTTGATTGGATCCACAATCAATGCTCATGGATGCAGCATTCAAAGAGATCAGAAGACATGTATTTGGGTAACTGAATATTTTGAGTACCAAGTTGCGCCTGACCATGCCGTGGCATTTTTTTTTCTTTTTTTACATTTTATTAGGGACTCATACAACTCTTATCACCATCCATACATATACATACATCAATTGTATAAAGCACATCCATACATTCCCTGCCCCAATCATTCTCAAGGCATTTGCTCTCCACTTAAGCCCCTTGCATCAGGTCCTCTTTTTTTTTCCCCACTCCCTCCCCTTTCTCCCCTCCCTCATGTGCCCTTGGTAATTTATACATCGTTATGTTGTCATATCTTGCCCCATCAGGAGTCTCCCTTACCCCCTTCTCTGCTGTCCCTCTCCCAGGGAAGAGGTCACATGTGGATCCTTGTAATCACTTCCCCCTTTCCAACCCACTCACCCTCCACTCTCCCAGCATCGTCCCTCACACCCTTGGTCCTGAAGGTATCATCCACCCTGGATTCCCTGTGCCTCCAGCCCTCATATGTACCAGTGTACAGCCTCTGTCCTATCCAGGCCTGCAAGGTAGAATTCGGATCATGGTAGTTGGGGTGAGGAAGCATCCAGGATCTGGGGGAAAGCTGTGTTCTTCATCGGTACTACCTCACACCCTAATTAACCCATCTCCTCGCCTAAACCCCTCTATGAGGGGATCTCCATTGGCCGACACTTGGGCCTTGGGTCTCCACTCTGCACTTCCCCCTTCATTTAATATGGCATGTATATACATATATACACATACATATACACATATATACACATACATACACACACTTACATCTTTTTTTTTTTGCTTTTTTTTTAAAAATTTTTTTTATTTTAACAATTTATTGGGGCTGATACAATTCTTTTCACAGTTCATACATATACATACATCAATTGTATAAAGCACATCTGTACAGTCTTTGCCCTAATCATTTTTTTCTCTTTTCTTCTTTTACATTTTATTAGGGACTCAAGCAACTCTTACCACAATCCATACATATACATACATCAATTGTATAAAGCACATCCATACATTCCCTGCCCCAATCATTCTCAAGGCATTTGCTCTCCACTTAAGCCCCTTGCATCAGGTCCTCCTTTTTCCACCCCCCTCCCTCCCAATTTCCCCCCTCCCTCGTATGCCCTTGGTAATTTATACCTTGTTATTTTGTCATATCTTGCCCTATCCGGAGTCTCCCTTCCCCCCTTCTCTGCTGTCCCTCTCCCAGGGAAGAGGTCACATGTGGATCCTTGTAATCAGTTCCCCTTTCCAACCCACTCACCCTCCACTCTCCCAGCATTGTCCCTCACACCCTTGGTCCTGAAGGTATCATCCACCCTGGATTCCCTGTACCTCCAACCCTCATATGTACCCGTGTACAGCCTCTGTCCTATCCAGCACTGCAAGGTAGAATTCGGATCATGGTAGTTGGGGGGAGGAAGCATCCAGGATCTGGGGGAAAGCTGTGTTCTTCATCGATACTACCTCACACCCTAATTAACCCATCTCCTCT
Organism: Tenrec ecaudatus; assembly: GCF_050624435.1. Lineage (NCBI taxonomy): Eukaryota > Metazoa > Chordata > Mammalia > Afrosoricida > Tenrecidae > Tenrec > Tenrec ecaudatus. Next base: position 36,070 of record NW_027459375.1, on the reverse strand, counting down.
CCTAAACCCCTCTATGAGGGGATCTCCATTGGTCGACACTTGGGCCTTGGGTCTCCACTCTGCACTTCCCCCTTCATTTATTATGATATATATATACATATATACATACATATATACATATACACATATATACACATACATACACACACTTATATCTTTGTTTTTTTATTGCATGGTGCCTTATACCTGGTCCCTTGGGCACCTCGGGATTGCACTGGCCGATGTGCTTCTTCCATGTGGGCTTATTTGCTTCTGAGCTAGATGGCCGCTTGTTCACCTTCAAGCCTTTAAGACCCCAGACACTATCTCTTTTGATAGCCGGGCACCATCAGCTTTCTTCACCACATTTGCTTATGCACCCATTTGTCTTCAGCGATCCTATCATGGAGGTGTGCAATCAATGATATGATTTTTTGTTCTTTGATGCCTGGTAACTGATCCCTTTGGGACCACTCTATCACACAGGCTGGTGTGTTCTTCCATGTGGACTTTGTTTCTTCTGAGCTAGATGGCTGCTTGTTTATCTTCAAGCCTTTAAGACCCCAGTCACTATCTCTTTTGATAGCCGGGCACCATCCGCTTTCTTCACCACATTTACTTGTTCACCCACTTTGGCTCCAGCCGTTGTGTTGGGAGAGTGAGCATCATAGAGTTCCAATTTAATAAAAGAAGGTATTCATACATTGAGGGAGTGTTTGAGTAGAGGCCCAAGGTCCTTCCGCCACCTTAATACTTGACCTATAAATATAGACACATAGATCTATTTCCCCATCCTCCTATATATATTTGCATGTACCTGTCTTTGTCTAGACCTCCATGAATGCCCTTTGACTCCTAGCTCTTTCCTCCATCTCCCTTGACCTTCCTCCTGCCCTACTACCATGCTTCATCGCCACCTGGGCTAGAGTATACCTCTTCTCTAAGCAACCTTACCCTTGATCATTTCCCACCAGGCCTGCCACTCCCCCTTCTCTACCATTTGGGGTCCCATGATTTTCCCTTGTCCCTGGGTTTGTTAACACCACTTCCTTATACCCCTCTACCCCCCCACCCCAAGTCCCCCCGGAACTGTCGGTCCCGTTGTTTTTCCTCCAGATAGTTCATCCAGCCTGTCCTATTCAGACAGACCTGTGGAGACACTAACATGCACGAAAACAAGACAGAGGAAAACAAAGCAACAGTATACAACCAGGCAACAAAACAACAAAAACAAACCACTGACAAAGAACAGAACAAAACAGTTCACAAGAGAAAAGCTTGTAGTTAGTTCAGGGATCGTTTGCTGGCCCTTAGGAGCGTTTTCCAGTCCAGTCTTTTGGGGGCCATGGCATTTTTAATCATCTCATTCACATGTAAAAATTGGACATTGATTAAGGAAGATCAATGTAGAATCGATGTATTTGAATTATGGTGCTTGTGAAAAATATTGGAAGTAATTGGACTGCCAAAAAACAACAACAAATCTGTCTTGGAAGAAGTACAGCCGGAATGCTCCTTAGATACAAGGATGGCAAGATGTTGGACATTGGACAGGTTTTCAGGAGAGACCAGTCCCTGAAAGAATGCTTGTTACAGAAAAGGCACAGCAAAAAAGATGGATTGACATGACTGAAATCATAGGCTCAAAGAGAAAACGTGTGTAAGGATGACACAAGAAACAAGCACTGTTTCCTTATGTTGTCGATAGGGTCACCGAGTCTGAACTGACTGGGTGGCACCTAACAAAACAAGATTGAATATATGCCATCAGTTATATCTATTTTTTATGTTCAAATAAATCTTTATTTTTTAAATCATTTTATTGGGGGCTCATACAACTCTTATCACAATCCATAGCACATCAATTGTGTCAAGCACATTTGTACATTCGTTGCCCACATCATTCTCAAAACATTTGCTCTCCACTTAAGCCCTTGGCATCAGCTCCTCATTCCCCCCCCCCCACCCGTCGCTGCCCTCTCTCTCATTAACCCTTGGCAATGTATTATTTTGTAATATCTTGCACTGTCCAACATCGCCCTCCACCAACTTTTCTGTTGTCCATTCCCCAGGGAGGAGGTTATATGTACATCCTTGTAATTGGTTTCCCCTCCCCCCCACTCCTTCCACCCTCCTGGTATCCCCACTCTCACCACTGGTCCTGAAGGGATCATCTGTCCCAGATTCCCTGTTTTTCCAGTTTCTATCTGTACCAGTGTACATCCTCTCATCTAGCCAGATTTGTAAATTAGAATTGGGATCATGATAGTGGTGGGGAAGGAAGCATTAAAGAACTAGAAGAAAGTTGTAAGTTTCATTGTTGCTACAATGCATCCTGATTGGCTGTCTCGCCCCACCCCCCAACCCTTCTGTAAGGGGATGTCCAGTTGTCTGCAGATGAGTCTCTCTTGGTTCCCTAATCTGCACCCCCCTCGTTCACAATGATAATATTTTTTGTTCTTTGATGGCTCCTACCTCATCCCTTTGACACCTCATAATCCCACAGGCTGGTGTGCTTCTACCATGTGGGCTTTGTTGCTCCTCAGCTAGATGGTCGCTTGTTTACCTTGAGTCTTTAAGACCTTAGACACTATATCTTTTGCCACCATCAGTTTTCTTCACCACATTTGCTTATGCACTCATTTGTCTTCATCGATTGTGTTGGGAAGGTGAGCATCATGGAATGCCAGTTTAATAGAACACAGTGTTGCATTGAGGCAGTACTTGAATGGAGGCCCAATGTCTATCTACTACCTTAATACTAAACTTTGAGGGCCCGCCAGTCCCTTCAAACCTTGTGGATCTGTGCCTACTTATCTTTATGATGCGCCTCCTGCGACCCAGCAGTGTTGAATTTCCCTCTTAGTAGCTCTCCTGGGTTGATTTCTGTGGAGTCCCTCTGGTATGTGTTACTCAGTCACCATCTTCCCTCCAAGATAGTTTTTTTAAAAAACATTTTATTAGGGGCTCATACATCCAAGATAGTTTTTATTGATTGTGTTATTAAACTTTTTTTGGTCTTCATTGCCTTTTTTCTTGACATTTTTTTTCTTTGAGAGTGGTGTATTGAAGTCTTCTGTTCTTACTGTCGATGTGTCTTGGTCCTTTTTCAATTCTATGAGGATCTGATGTATTTCAAAGGTGTTTCATTGAGTGCATAGATGACTATTATAGTTATGGTTTTCTGAGCTATTTTTCCCTTTATCATTATGTAGTATTCAATCTTTTCTCGTTATGTTGTTTACCTTGAAGTTTATCTTCTTGGAGATTAATATTGTTACCCCTGCTGAGTTTTGTTGCTGTTTGCTTGGTATGCTTTTGTTCTACCTCTGATTTTTAATGTCTTCAAGCCTCTGTTTGTGAGGTGTTTTTCTTGTAGGCAGCATATTGATGGGGCTTGCTTTCTTATCCATTCAGCTTCTCTCTGTCTCTGTACTGGTGTATTTAGTACATTAACATTCAGTGAAATTATTGACATGTATGTGTATTTGTTTCCACCATTTTGGTTTATATATGCGTGTGTTGTGTGTTTGGATGTGTATTGTGTTCAGTTTCTTTGTTCTTCCTGTGTCGTTCCCTTGCTCTGGGTGTTGTTCTGTGTGTGCTGGTTTTTGTGAGGAATTGTCTTGAATGTTGGTTTCAGGTTTGTGTGTTGTTGCTGTTGGTTTTTTTGGCCACAGTACTTCATTGAGTATTTTTTGTAATGGTGGTCTTGCTTTTGGCTTTTCTTGTCTTGAAATAATTGTATTATACCACCATATTTAGTTGCTGAACCTTTGTGTGTAATTGATCTTTTTCTCTAGGTGCTTTTAGATTGTTTTTTGTTTCCGTTCTGATGTTCGACATCTTGACTACAATATGCCGTGGAGTTTGCCTTTTAGAATATCTCCTGGCTGGGGTTCTTTTGGCTTCCTAAACAATCGTCTTTTTCTCTTTTAGACATTGAGCAAAGTTCTTTGGCTGGCGCTCTTGGACTATTCTCTGTGTGGATGTAACTTTGTTTGTTTCTTCCTCTTCTGGAATTCCTACAAGATGCAGGTTGTTCCTCTTAATGGTGTCCCACATTATTATCAAGCTTTTCTCAGTCTCTTTTGCATTTTTTGGTTATTTGTCCTTCCTTTTGATTGGAATCTATAGATTTGTCTTTCAGTTCACTAATTTGGGTTTCTATCTCTTCAATTCTGTATCTCTATTTTTTTTACAGCCTCCCGCTTTTCCTTTATAGCAGGGGTGTCAAACTGGCCCTGTCGGCCGCATGTAGCCCCTGAGGAGCTTTTTTTGTGGCCTGCGATGCTCTGAAATAAAATGAAAATAGAAAAAAATTGTTATGAAGAAAATAGCACTTAGGGGAGATCGAGGCAATACCGTACACACAACTCCCTCGTTAACCCTTTATCTGAAGATGAGTATACATGTGGCCCCGTGCTTTTGGGGGGGGCCTGTGGATGTGTATAAATGCACTGACCTAGTTCCAGTGATGATTGGAAGCGATCTGTCTGCCACTCTCAGTGTCACATAATGTAAAGAGATCCCAATAGTGAAAAGGTGAAAAATAGCACTCTGGGTTGTGCTGTTATGATCATACGTAGCAGCAGTGCTAGTGAACATTTTTAGAGGGAAGCCATTACAATTGTGCATCACGTTTGTCAGCTGCCCAAATCTTGGTGTTTTTTATTAGTTACCTTGTTATATTTTCCGGTCACAACATAAGACGTAGTGAAAACTAGTAGAAGGAAAGCACTGTCAAGTTAAGGGTAAAACAATAATTTTAGTTTTATAAATACATTAAATAAAATAAATATTTAAATAAAAGCTATTATAGTATTTTAATTATCCTATCCATATTCCTGAATCCTCACTTCAAAATAGAAATTGAACAAAATTTGTAAATGTGATGTGGCCCATGTGAATCTTGCCTGTTGCACCAAATGGCCCGCTTTTTAATTGAGTTTGACACCCCTGCTTTGTAATTCTGCTATTTATTGTAGTGTTTGATTTTTGGGTTTCTGTTTGTTTCTCTAATGAGGTTATAGCTTTTCTATTGTTTGATTTTTCCTTTCAGACTTCTTTCAGCTGTTGCATGAGCACAAACATCATTCTTTACATTCTTTTTCTGGGAAATCCATAACTTGTACAGTTTCAGGTATTACATTTAAGTCTGATTGCTATTTGGTTATTTGTTTCTGTTTCTCTTGTTTTGTGTGTGTGTGTATGTGTGTGTGTGTGTGTGTGTGTGTGACTAATATCTTCTGTTGTTTCCTTGTCATCTTGGAGTCTATTGGGAGTGTTATGTAGGCGATGTTATTTGGAACTGGTTAACTCTATTAAGTGGTGCAGTAGAGGGCTAATGGATAGTTTGTATTAAGTGTCTGAGGGAGGTTGCTAATTTATGTGTTAAGGGAGTCATATGAAATTTGGGGAGGAAATGTTATGAGTGTTGGGAGAGTGAAAGAAGCAGTAGGTTAAAAAAGAGGGTGGAGGATCAGGTAGTGTTATATAGTAGGTTAAAGGAAGGGGTATTTGGCCCTGAAATGCCTCATTTGCAACGATGGATCAATGGGTACTAGTATTTGAGAGCAAAAACAATTTTAAATATAGTGATAGTAGTATTAGTCTTTGGTTTTATGAGTCTGAAAATGTAAGAAAAATTTTGATGATCAGTACAGTGAAACTAAAAGACAGGTTAATGATGTTATGAAGTAAAACTTTGGATATTTAGACTAAAGAAAGGAAAATGAAAGAAAAGGGGTAAGAGATGAAAGTTTTAATAATAGTAATAGGAAAAATCATACTAGCATAAGATGCAGGAGAGCTGTTAATGTATGTTTGTCCGGACACTAAGCTTCACACAGAGCTTAGTCTCTGTTGTGGGTGCGAACTAGTAGGTAGATGGGGTGTTAGGGGTCTAGGAAATAAACCAATGAGATCGGAAGGAAAAAACGTAAAGTAATATATCATACAAATGATATATATAAACTCCCTTATATAAATTCCTTGCCTGGGCTTGTAAAACCTGTTCTGCCTGCCAAACCTGCTCCAGCTTCTTGTTTTGTGATGCAAATACTTAGTCAATGAGTCAGGTGTATGCAATCCAGGTATGTGTAACAAGTAATATGAAAATAAATCCTCAGAGTGGCCCAATTATTTAAGGTACCAGGCCTTTGGGGTGTCTTCCGATCAGGGGTTGTGCTGAGTGGTACCTCAGGAGGGGGCTGGAGCTCTTGGTGTTAATCACTTAACACCTGCTTTCAGCTGCCCTGTTCTCAGCCCTGTGAGGCTCAGTAAGCTGTGAAGTACCCACTACTAGGAGTGAGTCCTAGATGGGGGATCTCCACTGGCAGTCTTCTGGTCTTGGCAGGAAGCCAAAGAAATTTATATTTTTATTTTCCCTGGTCCCAGTCTGGTCACTTCGAATTATGATCCTTTTGCTCCATCACACCCCACTGGCACGTACCCCCCACCCCCTCAGCTAGCTTCCCAATTCAAAGACCCGGGAATCTCCCCTCAGGCGGCCGAGGAGATGCCCTAAGCGGTTCTAATTGGCTGGTGTTTCTGCTCTCTCGTTGTAGTCTATTTGTGTCTACCTATCTTTATGGTGACAATCCTGTGGTCTGGAAGTGCTATCCCTTTCAGTAACTCTTTTGCGCTGTTCTCTGCAGTGTGTGCTGCTTGGTCATCCTCCTCCTCCCAGCTGCCCCTCAATCCCCTCTCAGGTGCTGCTTATCTCCTCTTGCTGCTCTCATTGTCTTTCTTATTTGAAAGTTCATATCCCCTAGGAGGAGTCATCAGGCTGTAACCTGTTTGATAGGTGGGACTAGTGCTACAGTTTCCCACAGGGTCACGTTGACATAACATCTAACTGCCACAACAGCTAAAGGCAAACTGCTTGTGCTGCTCCTTTAAAACTGGAATTGAGAAAAACACATTTGCCCAATTAGTAGCTGCTATCAGATACTAGAAGAGATATTAATCTACTCAAGCAATAAAACCATTTCTGGGACAGTAGCTGCAATTGGAGTCACCACCTGGATAAGTTTCCAGGCACCCCCTGCCATTCTCAAAGATCCATCTGTTTTTTGCACTGACCAAATTGACAGGGACAGAAGAGGCATTTTCTGCCTGCAATATGGGAATTAACAGAAGACCTTGTGAGAACAGGTTAGTAAACAGGTCAACCTTGAAGCTAGGCCCTAATGAATGTCCTCACACAGCAGTGCTGCTGGAGATAAATCTGACAGCACACTGATCCAGAGACAAAAGCTGAGATTGCAATTTAAAGAGCCTCAAGGGTGGTCTAAATAACTAATTAGAAAGCTAATTGTACATCTGTGGAGTGGCAAACTCCTCCCCTTTAAAACTGTCTTTTAGAAACTAGGAGTCTTCCCCTAGACAATGAATGACCCTTCTTAATTTGTGAAAGGGGCCCCCACTACATTCCGGGAGCAAAGCATATTTTATCTATGCTTAAGGTATCCTTTTCACCATGCCAGAAGGACTCACATACTTTCTTTGGAAATGATTCTATCTATGCTTTAATAAAATTGTTGCCCAGCCTGTGTGATCACAAGGTGTAGATGGGATCAGAAAGTGTTAGGGAGCTAGAGGCAGAAACCTCTACCTCTACCTGCCAAGGCCTCCCTCCACCCTTACAGACTGTGGGAAGCTGCTCCAGGCTGGATGGCATGAATAAATTCAGGCAGTTGAGACGAAGCCAGTACTCTTGGGAGGACCTCAATCTAGGCCAGGTGAGCTTAATTGAGTCAATGGAGTCAACCAGTACTGTCAACCACGCCTCCCAGTGGAGGGCCCTGAAAAGTCAGAATTGCAAGGAGATGACAAGCAATTCTCCAGGTCTCCAGACCCCATATGCTAATTGCCATACATTCCTCACTACCCCTGTAAAAACCCTCGCCCCCAGCTGCTGAATGGGACTTCCCTGACCTGTCCGCCTAGGTCACGAAACCTCGGCAGGGAGCCGCAGGAGCCGCCCTACTGCCCCACCTATTAAAGCTATTTCTGTTTCTGCTTTCCTTGTCCTGTCAGTTATGTCTGTCTTCCTCCCTGTACCTCAGTTTCACCTTTACACTTCTTTATAAAAATTCACTTGGATCACAAACCAGGCTTCGGTGTGAATTCATTCTCATGGGAAGCCAATGACCCAGGTATTTCCACCTGAGGAATCTAACAGTATCAGACATCAGGAGACCCCAAACCATCATATGATGTGAATGAAGGGAGTCGGATGGAGACTCAAAGCCCATCTGTAGACAATTGGACATCCCTCACAGGAGGGACAAGTCAGCCAGAGTGCAGTACAGCACCAACGAGACACACATTTCTTTAGTTCTTTAGTGCTTCCCGCACCCCACCCCACCCACCTATCATGACCCCACTTCTACTTTACAAATCCCAGTTCTAGCTTACAAATCTAGCTAGACCAGATGGTACAGATAAGAGCTCTTGTCACACGGGATCCAGGACAGATAAACACATCAGGAACAGTAATGGGAGTAGCAATACTATCAGCGTAGGCCACTTAGGGGGAATGTAGGGGGAGAAGGGGGAGAAACAGAGAATTGATTACAATGATGATGTAGACATAACCCCCACACCCTGAGGGGGACAAACAACAGCAATGTGGGTGAAGGGAGACAGAAGATGGTGTAAGATAGGAAAACGATAATAATTTATCAAGAGTCTTGAGGGTGGGAGGGTGGGTGAGGGAGGGAAAAAAGGAGCTGATATCAAGGGCTCAAGTAGAAAGAAAATGTTTTGAAAATGATGATGGCAACATATGTACAAATATGCTTGACTCCACTGATGTATGGATTGTTATAAAAGAGATGTAAGAGCCCCTAATAAAGTGATTAAAAAACCCCACACTAAAAACTGGCTTAACCGCTGCTGGTGCTTGTGTGTGTGTAAGCACAGCTTATACCTGGACCCTTACAAACCACATAGGTCTAGAGTTTGCTAGTCCCCCCATAGACAACAGCTCAGTTCGGAAGTAATGGTCTCCAGCCCTATATTCTTCAATTCCTTGATGGTGCAATCTTTGCACCCTGATCTTTGCAATCCCTCCAGGAAAACATAATTGCGTTGGCTTTGCCATTTTCCTAAGTAGAGGTAGCTTTACTAGCTTCAACTCCTGCCCCTGCCATAGTAGTCCATGTTCTAGAGTCAGGTAGCCATATGGGGTACTGGCAGTCAGTGAGTCTGTCTATTCCATTTATGTGTTCTAGAACAGGGAAATTACTATAGGATAGGTTTGGGCTCATACTGGATCCCCTGTGAGATCAACCTGAGCTAAGACTCCATTATAACTTGACCTTTATATGCTCCTAGTCTGATTGTGGGACCTTAAAATTTAGGGTCACTTAGATTAATGTCAGTTTGGAGCCAATGTCCAGTAACCATCCCCAACGTCTGATTATTTCCTTTCTCCAATGAATTGTCACTTATAAAAGGCGCAGTTTCCACTGGGCAGGCCTGGGAGAAAGGCTAACTATGCATTTTTTTAATTAGTGTAGTGGGTGCCTTCCTCAAAGGGACCTGGCTTCCCCGTAAATGAAGGGTTTGTGAACTGGCTCAATTTTTGGGAATTGATCGAGCATTTGCGACTCTATATCTGGCTATTTGAATTAGACTGCTATTCAACTGGCCTAGAATTTTTCAACTTGTACAGATCAATGATAGATTTGGTAGGTTTCTCATTTATTTCACTCCTAGGGACACTCTGCTTAGGTATCCAATGCCATACAAATCAGGCTATTCTGTTACTACTTTGACTCTGCTAACCATTTGGCAGCCACACCCACCTTGTTGCTGTTAAATGCTACTGCTTACCGCCTACTACCATGGGACCCAATCAGCCATGTTATGTGCAAACATCTTAATTAGGGTATTTTCCACTGTCAAAACTGGCTCAAAATAAAATATCAATCACAGCAGTCTTTAGAGATACTTATGATCCCTTCAGAAATTTGTTTCCCACTGAGAGAAAAGGTGTGTCCTCAGTGCATTCCATTTGTGAGTCTATGGGTCTGCCCTGAAACACGCCCATTCCCTTAATCCTCTAAAGTATACCAAGCTAGGTCTGGTACTTCAACTTAACTTGCTCTAAGCCACTGCAGAAGCTTTGCTTCAGTAAACCAAACAGATAAACTATTAGATTCTGTCCTAACATCTGGTGCTGAAACACTGACTGAAGGATCAGTGCTTAGTTGGTCCACGTCAACACATTCAGACTGATGCAACCGTTCGCTCCTTGCATCATCATCTCACTCCCGCACACATTCCTCGGGTCTCTGCCTGTACATACTAGAAAATGCTAGCAGTCCTTTAAGAGGATAGCACAGCTCTTTCTGGATCAATATTTGGAGGTCACCTTTGGGATTACTGAGACAAGTTTAGAGGCAGTGTCGAAGCAGGCATGAGTGTCGAAGGTGTTTCCCAGCAAGTGTCAGCATTATCTTGCAAGGCATCTGCTGCAGGGAATGCTCCAGATACAACTCGAGGTTCCCTATCAGCAGGGAAAGTTGGGCTAAGCTCAAGTGCAGGTGGAGGGGACAATGGCTTTACTAATGATGGATTAAACTCTTCAGATGTGAGTGGTAGTGTTGTTGGCTGAAGTAACTCAATGGCATGTCAAGGATCCATGTTCTGATATTTCTGAGAATAATCTTTCCGTGTGTCCCTATGATGGTTCGATTTTATATCAGTTTGATGCATCTGTGTGAAAGTATGGGTAGAGTTCAATCTCAATAAGGCCCTCTCCTTGGAGGAGGTGCCCAATTGAGAGAGATGCCATGGACAACTTTCCTTCCCTCTCCCTCCATCCTGCTTACCTTGATTCTGCATCTCTAGGATTCATGGCCGAGCCGGCCTGCTGATCATAGGAGCTGCAGTGCCCTGCCCTCTTCCTGCTGACCTTACATCCAGATGCTCTTGCCCCTACTGGCCTGTGATTTTCCCGATTCCTGCTTTGCCTTTGCTTCATTGGCTGGAAGCTGGGTGAGTCTAAAGGGGACTTCATCTAGCATCTGACCCATGGACTTGAGTTGAACTGGGCTGGGCTTCCTGATGTAAATTTATTTTTGCTATAAAGTTATTTGAGTGTAGTTTGATTTATTTCTCTAGAAAACTCAGCGTAGCACAGTCCTCTCCACCGTAACTTTCAGGTTCCCATTTAGTCCCAATCCATGCTCTCCTATTAACATCAGAAATCATTCTAAGTAGAGGGTTCAGTTAGTGTTGTAATTCAGCCACTCTTTTTTTTTTTTAGATTTAGTACTTTTTAAAAAAACATTTTATTAGGGGTTCATACAACTCTTATCACAACCCATACATATACATACATCAATTGTATAAAGCACATCTATACATTATTTGCCCTAATCATTTTCAAAGCATTTGCTCTCCACTTAAGCCCTCTGCATCAGGTCCTCTTTTTTCCCCCCCTCCATCCCCGCTCCTCCCTCCCTCATGAGCCCTTGATAATTTATAGATTGTTATTTTGTCATATCTTGCCCTATCCAGAGTCTACCGCCCCCCCCCCCCCCTTCTCTGCCGTCCATCTCCCAGGGAGGAGGTCACATGTGGATCCTTGTAATCAGTTCCCCCTTTCCAACCCACTCACCCTCCACTCTCCCAGCATCGGCCCTCACACCCCTGGTCCTGAAGGTATCATCCACCCTGGATTCAGCTGTGCCTCCAGCTCCCATATGCACCAGTGTACAACCTCTGCCCTATCCAGTCCTGCAAGGTAGAATTCGGATCATAGTAGGTGGCGGGAGGAAGCATCCAGGATCTGGGGGAAAGCTGTGTTCTTCATCGGTACTACATCGCACCCTGACTGACCCATCTCCTCTCCTAAACCCCTCTATGAGGGGATCTCCAGTGGCCGACAAATGGGCTTTGGGTCTCCACTCTGCACTTCCCCCTTCATTCACTATGGTGTGTGTGTGTGTATATATATATTGCATGATGCCTTATACCTGGTCCCTTTGGCACCTCGTGATTGCACAGGCTGGTGTGCTTCTTCCATGTGGCCTTTATTGCTTCTGAGCTAGATGGCCGCTTGTTCACCTTCAAGCCTTTAAGACCCCAGACACTATCTCTTTCGATAGTCGGGCACCATCAGCTTTCTTCGCCACATTTGCTTATGCACCTGTTTGTCTTCGGTGATTGTATCATGGAGGTGTGCAGCCAATGATTTGAGTTTTTGTTCTTTGATATCTGTTCCCTTCGGGACCATGCAATCACACAGGCTGGTGTGTTCTTCCATGTGGGCTTTGTTGCTTCTGAGCTAGATGGCCGCTTGTATATCTTCAAGCCTTTAAGACCCCAGACACTATCTCTTTTGATAGCCGGGCACCATCAGCTTTCTTCACATTTACTTGTTCACCCGCTTTGGCTTCAGCAGTTGTGTCAGGAGGGTGAGCATCACAGAGTGCCAATTTAATAAAAGAAAGTATTCATACATTGAGGGAGTGCTACTATCTACTTTTTTGCGACACTTCGCTGTAGTACCTTTATCTTCAGTGATCATTTCATGAAGGTGAGTACTGAGCAGGGCCATGATAATTCTTTTTAAGTGTGAGTCCCCAAACCATTCCTGAATCTATGCTTTTTAAAAAATTTGCTAACTTAGGAGTTAATACAAATGTCATATTATTCCATAGTTCAATCACATCAAACAGAATTGTAAAATTGCTGCCACAATCAGTCTCCACACATACATTTCCCTCCTAGACTACTTGACATCATCTCCCTCTTACTTCCCCCAACCCTCTTTATCCTCGCCCCCCCAAACTATTGTTATATTTTCTTTCTCAAAGTCTCTGGGTCTCATTTACTAAAAAGCAGAAACAAATAACAGCTTCAAGAAAGTGACCCCCATGGTGCTGCACCCCTGAGACACACCTTAATATACCCAAGCACATGCAACACACAGTAGAGGGGCTGTCACAAGATTTCCAGAATAATAGATATCTTAACCCAGCATAAAGGGGGTTGATGTAACATGACCTTATTTGTCCACCAACCATCAGTACACCACTCTTGGTACAGCTGTTTTCTGCTTCCTCAGGCACCATGTATTTCCCGCTTAAGTCCTCATGTTACAAGTGTGTCTGAGGTAGAGTCTAGTTCACCCAGTGGGATTCCCATATGGGGCTCACTGATGTAGCCTCTGGAGCATGCATGCACCCCAAAGATCCAGGATTTGGTGTCCCAGCATTTTATGGCACCTGGTCTGCTTTCCTGGGATACCCCCCCCCCAGATGCCCTACACCAGTTCTGCCCACCCATTGTATGCCACTGAAGACACCTCCCATTTATTGTTGCCAAGAGCATCCTCAGTCTTTTGTCCCCCACCTGGAGGTTAGCTCTCCCTCCCCTCCCTTCAACAGGCATGCACCTATGTACCCCCAAATTTGACCATTCCCTTTCATCTCCTGTGCGGCACCTCTCATCAGTAAACCCCATTCCTCTGACGGGGCTACCTCCCTCTCTGGGAGACCTCACCACAGATCTAAATGGCTACTATTCAGCGAACAGCCACTACCCCCTCGCACCCTCCATTTGATCCCAGCTGTCGTGAGGTGACCTCCGGCCAAGTGACCTACACTATACTCACCAGGAGCAGATGATGTGTAGGTCATTGGCACTGGTCCAGCTCGTTAGCGGCCTGTCTGACCCCAGCCAGACGACTGCATGGCCTGCACGCTTGAGCTTGCGCCCCTTCTGCTGCTTGTTCCTGCTGCTCTGGACTCACACAGTGCTTGTCCTTTCGTGCTTCACTCGCTTCCCTCAGCATGTCTTCCAGAGCCCTCCACGACGTGAGGGGTCTCATTGCTGTTCTTCAGGCATGCGCAGTACTCATCATGTTTATGTACCAGAGGTTTTTTATCCATTGTTGGGAATGGAGGCCGCTTCTAGCAATTGTGAGCTGTGCTGTGATGAACATGGGGGAGCAAATGTCTGCTTATGATGTTTTTTATTTCTTTGGGGTATATGTTCAGTAATGGTATTGCTGGATCATATGGTAGTTCAGTTGCCATCTGTTCTAGGTATCGCCATACTGCCTTCCTGAGTGTCTGTACATATTTACAAGTCCACCAGCAGAGGATAAGAGTTCCTATCTCACCACACACTCTCCAACATTTGCTGTTCTCAGCTTTTTTACTTTAACTGGGCTACAGTTATGGGTGTTAGGTGGTATCTCATGGTTGCTTTGACTTGCATTTCCTGGATAGCTAATGTCTGAGAGAACTTACTCATATGTTTATTAGTTATTCGCGTATCATCCTTTGTGAATCATCTGCTCCGGTCCTTTGCCCACTTTTTCATAGGGCTACTAGTTTGTTTTTCTTTCCACCTTGTAAATTCTGTAGATTTTAGTAATTAGTCCTTTGTTATGTCATTACTAAATATCTTTTCCCAGTCTATGGGTCTTTTTACTCTTTCAATGAAGTCTTTTAATGTATGCAAGTTTTTTTTATTTTTTAATATGTCCCACTATTTTGTTTTCTATGGATTGTGTCAGCTTTGTTATTTCTGATAGCCCATCTACTGCACTAGGGTTCCTAGTTTTGTCCCAGTTTTCTGATCCTGAGAGCTTTGGGTTTTACATTTAGGAATTTGATCCATCTTGAGTTTGTTTCTGTGCATGGGTGAGGCAGTCGTCTTTTTTTTGTTCTTCTGCAAGTGGATAGCCAGTATTTCCAATAGCATTTATTGAAGAGGTGTCTGCTTCCCATTTAATGTTTTTTAGGCCTTTGTCAACAATAAGTTCTCTGTCTGTGGAAGCTAGAGGGTAGACAGGTGTTATTTTTGTGAAGGGAAGACAATATAAAACAAGAGATTGGCAAAAAATATTGGAAATGAAAAGACAATGGTAGATTTAACGAGTTATTTAATGTAAAACTGATGTCCGCTCTATAAACCTTCACCTAAGTAACAATAGAAAATATTTTTAAAAAATTCTCTGTCTCTGAATTCTATTTTTTAATGACTATTTTAACACAGACACACACACGTTCTATTTTGTTACCATTAGACTCACAGTTTAATGATAAAAATTACATTAAAACAGAACAGAAAAGTTGGTGAAGGGAGACGTCAGACAGTACAAAAAAAATAAAAGGAATATTTTTTAATTTATTTTTTTAACAATTTATTGGGGCTGATACAATTCTTTTTACAGTTCATACATATAAATACATCAATTGTATAAAGCACATCTGTACAGTCTTTGCCCTAATCATTTTTTTCTCTTTTCTTCTTTTATATTTTATTAGGGACTCAAACACCTCTTACCACAATCCATACATATACATACATCAATTGTATAAAGCACATCCATACATTCCCTGCCCCAATCATTCTCAAGGCATTTGCTCTCCACTTAAGCCCCTTGCATCAGGTCCTCTTTTGAAATTTTTGTTTTTTAAAAAAGTGACTTAAATAAGAAAAACTGTGCATGAGCAGCCAGAAGTAACTATTGGTCTCTCTGCACTCGGAGGAAACAAGAGTGAAGTCAAAAGACATGTTGAATACAATTATTACAATAGAATGATGAACAACCCAAACATTAGTCTCTATAATCTTGAGCTTGGAAAACCTAAATGGTGCCTGACTACCGCTACCTATTACTCTGAACACAATCACATTAGAAGGTCCTCAATGGAATGGGTGTAAAATGTGGAACAGAACTCATGATCATAAAACAGACTGGGTTTACTGGTTGAATGGAATCTAGTAGCATACCCCAAGAATATAACCAATGTGTCTAGGCGTGGAACTGAAATGACCTTTTTTAAAACCATCAACAGCTTAAAACCCAAAGGGCAGCATTTACCCAATGACAAAGTCCAGAGGGTTACTAAAGAAGGAGTGATGGTAAGAGAAAGCCCAGTGGGGAAGTAGGATGGCACATGGAAGGTATTGGAGTGGATGTGCAAAATCAATGTGTATGAATTTTTCGATGTAAAACTGATGAACTTCTCTGTAAACCTTCACTTCATTGGCAATAAGTATACTTCCCTTCCCCCACCCTAACAGTTTCAGAGTCTCAAATGTTTTCGTGTGTTGTATCTTCATTTTCATTTGACTCTAAATATTCACTGGTTGTTTGTATAATGGTTTAATTTCCATATAATTGTGTATTTCAGTTTCATTGTGTTACCAAATTCTGTTTACATTCAATTGTGATCAAGAAATATACTTTGTCGCAGTCTGCTCCAGCAAGGGGACAGCATGCCACCAGCTGTTGTCAGTTGTCCAGTTCCCTCTGTGTCCCATTAGCTTCCCCCAGGGACGTCATCCTCCGAGCCTGGCGTGCCAGCGTGGGGTCTAGTCCCGCTCTCTTTCTCTTCCTCTCTCCTGGCCTGCCTCTGTGTGGGTGTGGCATGCTGGCTCCTCTCCCTAGCCTGTAGCTCTCTCTCTTCATGCATCCTTCCATGTGACCATGCTGTCCTCATGGTTTGGTGCTTCATAGTAGGGTCTACATGCACTCCAGGCTGGGAGAGGCAGCTCTTGGACAGTCTTGAAGGCCAGCGAAGAGACCCAGGATTTTTGTATAGTTCTTTTCTCTTTTTAAAAAATTTTTCTTATTGATTTACTATTTTTATTTTAAAAAATCATTTTGGGCTATGTCATAGTCGGTGTACCTACCTATATAGGATAGGTATGGGAGGCATGCTTGAGGTGAGAGCATTGGGACCAACGGTTCCAGGGAGACCTGGGAGGTCAGAGTGGTGGAGGAAGGGGGTGCTGAGCAGGCTGCGCCATGGACAGGGGAACAACTGGGGTGTCAGAGCCAGTAATGAGGATATAGGGATCCAAGGTGGGGGTGGTGGTAATGTTGGAGCAACAGCAGACTAGCTAAGGGGGTTACCAAGAGGCAGAAATAAGGGGAAAGTGGCAGTGGGACATGAGGAAGGTAAAAGGCAACAGAGGAAGGACCAAGGAAGCAAAGCAATGGATAGAGGTATAAACATAGTGGTGTGCATATGTAAATACATTAATCTACAAAAATAGAGGTATTGGCCCATGTACATATATTTATATGGAAATACCCTGAGGTAGGGGATGGACTTTGGGCATCCACTCATATCCTCCTTCCATTCAAGAACACTTTGTTCTATGGGGACCCAATGCCCATCTGTAGACAACTGGACATCCATTGCAGAGCGGTAGTGGGGAGATGAGTCACTCAGGCTTCAGTGTAGCAATAACGAAACTCACAACTTTCCTCTAGTTCTTAAACACTTCCTCCCCCCAACTATCATGATCCCACTTCTACCTTGCAAACCTGGTTAGACCAGAGGATGCACAGCGGTACAGTTGGGATTTGGAAACAGGGAATCTAGGACAGATGAACCCCCTCAGGACCAACAGTGAGAGTGGTGATACCGGGAGGGAAGGAGGGGTAGAAAGGGGAAACCAATCACGGGGATCTATATATAACCTCCTGTCTGGGGAATGGGCACCAGGAAAGTGGGTGAAGGGAGACGCCTGGCAGTGTAAGATAAGATAAAATAATAATTTATAAATTATCAAGGGTTCATGAGGGAGAGGGGAGCGGGGAGGGAGAGGGAGAGAAAAAAGGAAAATGAGGAGCTTATTCCAGGAACCATAGCGGAATGCGAAGTTTGAGAATGATGAGGGCAATGAATGTATAAGTGTGCTTTACACAATTGATGTATGTGTGGATTGTGATAAGAATTGCATGAGCCCCAATACATAAATTTTTTAAAAAAGAGAAAGTTTTGTTCTAACCAGTCAGCAGCATGAGATGTTTACCCTCCTGACACAATCGCTGAAGACAAAATAGGTGCATAAACAAATGTGGTGAAGAGGGCAAATGGTGCCCGGTTATTAAAAGATATAGTGTCTGGGGTCTAAAAGGCTTGATGTCACACAAGCTGCCATTCAGCAGTGAAGCAACAAGTCCACATGGAAGAAGCACATCGCTGGTGCGATCATGAGGAGTCATAGGAACTGGGCATCAGCAGACACATAACAAATAAAAACGAGAGGGCTGGAGCAGAGATCCAAAGCTCATCTGTAGATAGTGGAACAATCTCCCCACAGAGGGACCACAGGGAAGGATGAGTCAACTTTCCTCTAGTTCTTAAATATTTCCTCCCCACCACTATCATGATCCCAATTCTATCTTAAAATCTGGCTAGACCAGAGGATGTACACGGGTACAGAAAGAAACACAGGGGATCCAGGACAAATGAACCCCTCAGGACTAGTGGTGAGAGTGGCGATAATTCAAGGGTGGAGGAAAGGTGGGATAGAATGGAGGAACCGATTACAAGGATCTACAATATAAGCCCCTCCCTGAGGAACAGGCAACAGAAAAGTGGGTGAAAGGAGATGTTGGACAGTGTAAGACATAACAAAATAATAGTAAGTTATAAATTGTCAAGGGTTCATGAGGGAAGGGGGTGGGGAGGGAGGGGAAAAATGAGGAGCTGATACCAAGGCCTCAAGTAGAAAGTATTTTGAGAATGATGATGGAAATAAATGTACACATGTGCTTGACACAATGGGTGTAGATATGGATTGTGGTAAAATGATTAAAAAAGAGAGAAAGGAATATAGTCATTGTACAAAAAATAAGAAAAGAATATAAGCCAGGTGACATTCCACCATTTCCAGATCTAGCTCTTTCTTTTTTATTAAATCAGTTTTTGGGGGGCTCGTACAACTTAAAAAATAGTTTTATTGGGGGCTTGTATAACTCTTATCACAATCCATAAATATATCAATTTCCAAGCACATTTGTACATTTGTTCTCATCATTTTCCCTTTTGTGTTCAACTTTGAGTGACTTTCTAGTATCATTCCTTCACATTTCTCACGTTGGAGGACTGGCTTTAAGTTTTCTTGTATGGGAGTCTAATAGCTATGAACGCTCAGCTTTTATCTTGGAATACTTAACTTTTTTTTTGAAGGACAATTTTTACAGTCCTTAATTTTTGAAGGACCGCTTTACAACTTGTACAGTGTGAGCATTTTTCATAAAACAAGTATGGATAGATATAATCATATTTATCATATGAGCAAGGGGAACACTGCGGAGCATGTTTGGGAACATGGCAGGGCTGAAAGAGACAGGTTTTGTGCTACATTTTATTCATTCCTAAACAGTGTTATATGAAAAAAGAAACTTTTAATTAAAAATATCTTTTGAAAGAAGGGCTTGGCTCCCCTCCTTGACCCCAGTGAAAAAGCCTATCACTCATACCTGGTCTGCCCTCAAAAGATCAGGTGATATTTTTACATCATTTACCACAATTCATATGCATTCTGATTCAACCCATTAATTGCAGCAATACCGTCAATGTACCATTTGAGTTCAGTTCCCGATCTGCAGGGGGGAGTGCAAATCTTGGAGGTCCTGCCTATCTCTGTTCGATCAGTAAACCTGGCATCCTTTAGGGTTATGTTCTTAACTTCTCCCCCACTCTAGACAGAACCTTCTGTTGTGATCCTTTTCATAACACTTGGTCATGGTAGCTGGGTGCCGAACAATGTTTTCAATTTCTAGGTTGTGAAGACTGACGTTTTCCTGGTCCTTCAGTCTGGGCACTTAATTCGGAGACCTGGGTTTGCTGACCTGGGTTTGACCAGAGCCTGAGCTGAATGTCTTTGGGTTGAGGCTCATAGCAGAGTTGTATGCCACTTCGGGTGTTTATTAGCATACCTGAAACTCTGTAATGTGTCCTGTTAAACACCTACCCTGAGCATTTCTCTTGGCACTATAACTTATTGAGTTATTAAATTCTTTCATCACGCATTTTGTCTGTGAGTTTCTGTGTAGCCGTTGCAATGGATACATGCAAAAGTAAAAGAGTGGACACTAATCAAGACTATA
The DNA here is from genome assembly GCF_050624435.1 of Tenrec ecaudatus. Lineage (NCBI taxonomy): Eukaryota > Metazoa > Chordata > Mammalia > Afrosoricida > Tenrecidae > Tenrec > Tenrec ecaudatus. Next base: position 16,197 of record NW_027459375.1, on the reverse strand, counting down.
TAATGCATATATAATAAATGTACAAAGAGACCAGGAGACTTACTTACCATCTTTGGGATAGTGCGTGCCTTTAGGACGAGTAAAAGGTTGCAATCAATAGAATACGACCTTCACCTCTATCTAAAATATTTTATATCTTTTAAAAAGAAAAATTTCAAAATATTATATTAAATGTATCTAGTTGATGGGTATATGGGTTTTCTCCTAAAACTGTATTTTCTAATTATTTGAGATATTTTATAATTGAAGAACAAAGGACAAAATTGAAATTTTTTAATTGAAAAACTGCAAATACAGTGACTCATTTCACATTACAGTAGTACATTCAGATAAACAAATGACCATCAATTTGGTATAAAACTATATTTTTATCTTTTTTAACATATAGTTCAATTCCCAGTGCAAAAACACTCCAATGAAAAAAAGATTAATGTACAATAAATACAAGCCTACAGATGTAACCACAGTACCAATATTTACATGTGGTAAAGTGGTTCCAAACGAACAAGAGTCCTCCCCTTTATTGTCTAGAGGACACTCTGCTTACAGAGGGAAGCCCTTCTGGAAAGTCTGCACTCAGCAGCCATTGGGAAGTGTAACAGAGGACAGAGCTGAATAACCAGACAGTAAAGCTCTTAGGTTCAGGGTAATGGTTTCATGGGACATACCATTATTTGGCTTATTAACATGTTTGGTGCTTCTGTTCTACCTCCTCCTTCAGTTGTCAGGCACAGTTGGTGTCGATTCATGTGGAACAACAGAATCGAATAGAGTAGGATTCTGGAATGCATGGCTAATTAGCTGCCTCCATAAACAATGCCCTCCTTTGTCACGAGTCCAAATGAACTGCAGGGTGCCTGGCTACCACTGCTGAGCATTTTGATCAAAGAGTTCAGAGAAGGATCCTGAACAAAATGGGGCAAAAATACAGACAAGAATAGAAAATTCTCATAATTCCCAACTTTCTGGAGCCATGGAGGGTGGCTGAACTCCTAAAACTATTGCCTTAAACCAGAAATGTACCATAATGTCTTCTTGAAACCAAGTAATAGTTTGGCTTAACTAGTAAAAAAAAAGTCTGCTTTGAGCTTGATGATCTTTTAACAACTATGTATGTGGAATAAAATGGAAAACAACTTGAAGTATTTGCCTGGGACTTTAAACAAAAAACAAAGCCAACCACACTGCCATGAAATCAATTCTGATTCACAATGACCTTACAGGACCGAGTAGACCTGCCCCTGTGCGTTTCTGAGACCGCAACTCTTCATGGGAGCAGACAGCCATGTCTTTCTCCCAAGTCTGTTGGATTTAAAGTGCTGCTTTTGTGGCTAGCAGCCCAGCGCTGTCATCACCATGCCACCTGGACTCCCCTGGAACTCTAAGGGGAGTGAATTTAGGCTAACAGATGAGCAACAACTCAAAAAAGCTGAAAATGGCTACAGACCGGAGGAATATAATCCGTATCAGCAAACTGTATACATTAAAAACTGCTGAAGTGATGTATGTTTTGTTGTGTGTCTGCTTAAGAAAACATAAATGAAATTTAAAAGGAAAAATATGATAAAGCTGTCTAGAGCCCTACTTTACATTTTAATCTTTGAAGCCAAAGTCACTACGAATTGTAATTGACTCGATGGCAATGAGAGCTTAAGTCGAAAATGCAGTATTGGAACTGCATTATCTTAACCCACTTTCTCTGTCAGGCCTGACCAAGTGTTTCCATCATGTTTTCCCAGTGGTAAAATTGGGAGTTTTATAAAAATGTGCTCTTGTCCAACACGTGTATGTTCCCAGGATCTGGCACAGAGCAGATGCTGCTGGAACGAGCCAGACACCACAGTCGCCCTGTTTCTGAGGACCATGGCCAATAAGCTGCAAGTGATTAAGGCATCACAGTGGCTCAGGTTTTAAGATTTTCTTTTCAGAATGAATTCCAAGAAAGCAAGCAGTCTTTACACACAGAGGGATGCCGGAGAAATCTTACTGATTAATTTGTTGAGAGCTCTGAGTTTTTCTTCCAAGATGAGGCTGTTTTTCTCAGCTCCTCTTTGTTTCTCTTCAGTAACCTGGAGGGCTTTTAGCAGGTGTGCGTTCTCCACATAAAGCTCCTTGAGCAGCAAATTGGACTTCACGCTGTTTTCAAACTAGAGAGGGAAGAGAGCCACCCATTACTGTGAGTGCAGGGAAGGGGTACATGCTCCCGACCCTGTTCATTCCACGGTCGTTGAAATGATAACTTTAGGTTCTTAAGGATATAACAAAAATATTGCGTGTATGACACTTCTTGTTACCCTGAAGTGAGACCTCCAACTGAGGGTGTGATGAATTATGTACTGGAGAAAATTTAAGGGAAATTGTGGGAATCAGTTTAACCGGAAGACCCAAGAGTCACAAATCAACAGTTCTCAGAAAGGCTATTGTACGATACAATAATTAATTGCAAAGAATGACAACAATTTTTGGTTCTTTACTGCCCCTTGCCCTAGGAATCACTGTGGCCCTGACCCCCACTGCTGTTTCCTGGGTCTGAGCTTTCTGCCAAACCCATACGGTTTCACAGATGTGAATGACAGGAAACACTAGCAATGACCTCATTCAAAATACAAGGGCACAAGAATCCCAGCATGGGGTTCAGTCAACACCAAATTTCACTTGTAGAACATAGTCAGTAAGCGCCCACATGCCAGGTCTTGCTCTAGCACTAGCGAAGCAGTGGTGAACGTAGTCTCTGGGCTGTGCACCACATATGCTAATGAGAACCAAACTTAGTATGCCATATGGGGGAAGTGCTGAGAAAACCAAGCAAGGAGCAAGAGGGGGGCAGCTAGTTGGTTGAGGGAACTGTAATGACTAATGTAAACCTCAATTTGACTAGACTATGATTCTCATCAGTCTGACAGGTGCTTTTTCATAATGGAATCAACTTTCATTTTTGTGATCTGATATGAACAGCCAATCAGTTGAAAGGGAAATTGCCTCGGGAGTGTGGCCAGCTTCCTTTATCGAAGTGGAAGTTGTGGCAAAGTTTGCTCTCTTTCTTGACCTGCACTCTAGTTGCCTGATCTGCAGTTCCTGTGTTATAAACCTGAAGAAGTCTCCATCCTAACCAGCAGGTCGTGGATTCACCAGTCCTACAACCCCACAAGTCATCAGAAATCCTTAGCTTCCACTGGACACATACGGTAGGTTTGGGACTTGCCAACCTCTACAACTGCATAAACCCCTACCATGCAGCAAATCTCTTTATATGTATGTATGTGTGCATCTCACTGATGCACCCCTCTCGAGAACTCAGACTTAGCTATTTGGCACCAAGAGTGATTCTAGAAGAACAAAACTCAAAGAATAAGTGGTAGTTACATCATTTCATGTCAACTTGAAGATATATGAAAGTGTAAGGGTAGAGTTTAGTCTGTCAATCAGGTCACACCCTGATGGTGACTCTCTGTGGGCGAGACTTTCTCATAAGCAGGGTCCTGGGCACCTCCCCCACTCTCTGTGCCTTCACTTTCCTGGCTGCTGCAAGCACTACGATACGGTCAGTTGGATCCACATAACTACACCCACTGGCCTGTGATTGTCCTGCATTCTGCATCATTGCATGTGACTTAATGAGTCTGAAGAGCGACTTATAGACTGAAGAGCTGGACTGGGATGGAATGTTTTATTGATCCATAATTACTTCTTGAGATAAAACTTTTTCTTATACATATATGAGTATCTCTGGATTTGTTTCTCTAGTCAACCCGGCCCAACACAGAATGCTTTCTTTCTTTTTTAGTTATATACTCTCCTTGGGAACTCTTACATCTCTTATCACAATCCACACAATCATCCATTGTGTCAAGCACATTTGTACATCTGTTGCCATCATCATTCTCAAACATTTGCTTTCTACTTGAGCCCTTGGCATCAGTTCCTTGTTTCCCCCCTCTCCCCAGTCCCCCTCTCTTATGAACCTTCGATAATTTATAAATTGTTATTTTGTCATGTCTTACACTGTCCGACATCTTCCTTCACCCACTTTTCTGTTGTCTGTCCCCCAGGGAGGGGGTTTTATGTAAATCCTTGTGACTGGTTCCCCCTTTCTATTCTACATTCCCTTGACACTCCCGGTATCACCACTCGTCCTGAGGAGTTCATCCATCCTGGATTCCCTGTGTTTCCATTTCCTATCTGTATCAGTCTACATCCTCTGGCCAGATTTGTAAGGTAGCATTGGGATCATGATGGCGGGGGAGGGAGAGGAAGCATTTAAGAACTAGAGGAAAGTTGTATGTTTCATCATTGCTACACTGCACCCTGACTGGCTTGTCTCCTCCCCATGATCCTTCTGTGAGGGGATCTCCAGATGCCTAAAGATGGGCTTTGTGTCCCTACTCTGCACTTCCCCTCATTCACCATGATAGGATTTTTTGTTCTTTGATGCCTGATATCTGATCCCTTCGACACCTCATGATCACACAGGTTGTTGTGCTTTTTCTATGTGGGTTTTGTTGCTTCTGAGCTAGATGGCCAATTGTTTACCTTCAAGCCTTTAAGACCCCAGATGCTATATCTTTTGATAGCTGGGCACCATCAGCTTTCTTCACCACATTTGCTTATGTACCCATTTGTCTTCAGCGATCATGTCAGGAAGGTGAGCTTCATGGAATACCAGCTTAATAGAACAAAGTGTTCTGACATTGAGGGAGTACTTGAGTGGAGGCCCAATGTCCATCTGCTACCTTAATACTAAATCTATAACTATATGCACATAGATCTATTTCCCCATCATCATATATAAATATATTTACATATGTACACACCTGTACTTAGACCTCTATAAATGCCCTTTGCCTTGTAGTTCTTTCCTCTATTTCCATTTACTTTTCTCTTGTCCCACTATCATGCTCAGCCTTCATTTGAGTTTCAGTAATTCCTCTCAGTTACATTGTCCTTGATCAAGCCCTACTAGGCCTCTTACACCATCCTCATCACTGATTTTGGAGCACTTGTTGTTCTCTTGTCCCTGGGTTTGTTAACTCCACTACAGCATGCTTTCTGAACTTATTCTCAAGTCTGGCTGGATTTAAAAGTACTAATTGCTCGACTTCCAATAGTAAAGAGGCATAGTAATCCATGGCATGAGGTGGCAATAAAGACAAGCATAATATCCCCACCATTAGATCAAACATCTGTGAGAGACAATGCTGTGAGTGACTACTATTTCATTATTATCTTTCAACATTTTTGTTACACCCACAAGCATAGTGAAGCTGGCTGGTTCAGCTTTCAGATACACAACGCGGAAAGAGAAAATGATGAGTCCAGAGCTTCAAAGTCCTGGCTCAAGCAGTACATAAAGGACCTGAAAGTTGCTATTTGGGTCTTGAAATAAAGTCTTATTTCTTGTAGCAGTGTTGAGATTGCTGAAAACCCATCCAGAGTCTTATCCTCACTACCACTGAGTTGGCTGCAATGCACAGTGACTGCATAAGCCAAAATCGAATGTCCTCGAGGGCTCTGGGGGCTATAAATATTTATCGGAGCACAAACTTCATCTTTTACCTGGGGCGTGGCTGGTGCTTTTAAAATCGCTGACCTTTAGCTAACAGTCCAGTTTGTAACCCACACACCACCATCATTCCTGAGTCCTAGCTGAAGAATAGCTAATTACACCATCAACTGAATCCCTTATGTTGAAAGGTTTGACGGGGAAGATGTGAGATCCTGAAAATTGAGATGGGAAAATGTGGACAATAAAAGGATCAAGCTAGGGACATGGAGCCCTTATTGTTGAATTACCTTTTTTTATTTTCAGAAGGACCAGCCTCCTGCCCCCATCTGAAGGGATTAACCCACCTTCTTTGCCTGAATCACCTTCGAGAGTAAAATCAGCCCTCTTATCCTCATCTGACCATAGTCCCACAGCTGTGTCCCAGGAATCTTTGTATGAGGCAAATGCTTTGCAAGATGCACTTTTTGCTTTTAGAACAATAACTAGTGTGAAGTCCACTGTCCCGTGACACGACTTCTTTGAGGCATAAAGTGTGGCCCAGGAGGAGGTATGGCATACTCCAGACAGAGACTGCTTGCTTTTCCTACTGAACACAAGGAGAAACAAAGGCCTCGGGATTAGGTGTGGGAACTGTGTCAGTCTGAGTGTAGTGCTATGAGCCTGCCAAGTGGCAAGTCTTCATTCGATGTTTCAGCTCACGGCGTCAGAAAAGTACCTAGTAGTTACATTGTTGCGGGACGACAATGAGGACTATGAAGTGGCCTATACTGAATGAAGTTGAATTGCTTTTATATACTGGAAAAGGGATCTAAAAGCTGAAGTAAATTGGAATGTTAGAGTAGATTTATCAAGATGGACATACCCACACATGCAGGGGATGCTTAGAGGGCTCTATCAATTCCAAGATGAGCAAGTGTATAGGCCCACAACTCCTATGAATCCTCTGAGGTAGAAATCCACTACACTGTCAGAATATAGATAGTTAATATTTCTCAAAGGATCCCTATGGCACTAAACTGACACTCATTCTAGGAGGCCCAAATGTCAGCTCATGCCTATCCAACAGTGGGTACAGTGGTCTCTGAAATAATCCTGTAATAATCTCTCCAGGTCCAGAATATGCAATTGGCAGAATTTTGGATCCCTGACACATGGACAAAGGGTTATTACAGTAAGAAAGGCCAAGTGGAAGCCATTAGAACTTTCCTCAAAGAAATATTAGACCAAAAGCAGTATTACATTGCTGGAGAACCTGCAGAGATTAATGTCACCATAAAGACTTGAAGAATGGAGGGGGATGATTTCCACCACAATCTCATTCAACTTACCTATCTGTCTTGTGCAAAAAAAAAAAAAAAGGATCTTAAGAGAGTGACAGTGAATTGATATAAACTTAACCAGTGGTGGCTCTGATTGTAACTGCTAATCCAGATGTGGTTTCACTGCTTGAGCACATTAGTACATTTCCTGGAAGACAGCACATAGCTATTGCTTTAATCAATGTCTTTTTCTTGATACCTGTCAGAAGCAGGTCAAGAATACAAGGGGGCTTCAAAAAGTTCTTGAATGAGATCAGGTCCCTTAAGGGTAGCATTGGTGAAGAAATTAGATGGTGCCCCACTAATCAGACAGAACAGCATCTGGGATCTTAAAGGCTTGTTTCCAAACAAGCAGCCATCTAAGTGAGATGTCAACTAATCCACATGGAAGAAGCACACCAACATCTGTTATCCATGGATTGTAAATTATATAATCCAAATCGGAAGAAGGGAATAGTATCAAAGCTTAGCAGGCGAGATTCTGGTTTTCAGAAGGGAATGGATGAGAGCGGAAGGCCAAAATACATTTGCAGGAGCTACTCAGCGAATAAGTCTCCAGTGATTTTCCGATGAAACTGAGGAATGGGAAGAACCTGGTTACCAGATGAGAGTACTGAAGATGACTATAGGAAATTAAAATGATAACTCTGACTTGAATAGCTAAAATCTCGAACAGTTAAAACTATGGGGGTTTATTTCTGTTGTATTTTGTCATCGTGGTTAGCCGTCTCGATTCTTTGTTATGTTTTTGCTTAACGCCTGGCCTGCAGTTCTAGTTCATAAACCTGCAGACATCTGTTCCTCTGCTACCCCATGAACCAGCAGAGGTCTCCAAGTTGCCACTGGACCCACGGATATGGGACGTGCTAACCCCCCCCATGTGTGTGAGTCACGAAGTACAATTTTCTCAATATATTTACATACATGTTTTACTGGTTTTGCTTGTCTACAGAAACCCCGAGGCTGTTCCTGTAAGATGACATGTGAACGGAGTTCTGAGTAAAATGAGAGTCCAGAGACTATCCCAGTTTTTCCCAAAGGGGGCGGTACTGCCCGTTGGGTAGCAGTGAAACAGTCCAGTGACGATGTCTGGGCCTCAAAGCATCCAGGGGCGCTACACAAGCAGACACCCAAACCGTATCCTGAATTAGGGGCAATAGTACAAAAGATTTTAATGGTCAGGTGGACAATGAGTGATTTTTTTTTCCTGTAAAAAGGGGTGGTAGGCCAAGTAAGTTTAGGAATCTAGGGGCTATGTGAACACCAGGTAGCAAGAAGAGAGATTACAAAGACCTTGCAGCTGGTCAGGGCCTCGGGTGACTAGGTAGCAGCAGGCAGCCACCATAGCTGAAGGTGTGTGCTCCTGAGGAAACATAGACAGGAAGTCAGGGCAGGAGTGGACACTAAATCTAAGAGAGCCTTAAAGGACACCGTGACAAGGTTGACTTTTACTTTGAAGAAGATGGGAAGGTGTGAGGTGCGGCAAGCTGAGATCTCAGAGGTATTGCAGCGCCTGTGCTAAGAAGAAATCAAGGCCGGTATGCAAGGCAGAACCAGGAAGGCCAGAGAGAGGGCATAAAGTGAGGGGGTGTGGACCAGAGTGAGATCAGTGGGGTACGAGTGCTTGGAGTCTATATCCATTCTGAAAGCTGAGCTGCGAATTAGGTGTAGACCCAGGCAGGGGGGGACGAACAGTGGCTGAGCCATGAGAGGAGCATGGAAGGGAGAGAAGCAGGGTTGTGAGCACAGAGTCTTTGAAGGGCATTTAAAGAGCAGAGAGGAGGGCTGAGGGCTAGGCCAGAGGGCCAGGCTTCTTTACAATGGGCTTACATACTTATGGCAAGGAGGGCTCCCAGTGAGTGGGGGAATAAAAAAGAGCAAGGCAGGATGGAAAGAAGTGGAGAAAGGGGACTTAAGAGGAGTAGGGGAGGGACAGGAGGAGTAAAGGAACAGTAGAACAGTGACAGGCATGGTGCCTGGCACTCGGTAGAGCAAAACCTTTTACAGGGCCGAGACTATTTTCCCACAACCACGAACAGGGAAGTGTAAGTGTGTGGGTGCCTATTTATGGCTGTCTGGTGATCAGGAAATGTTACCGGTATTTAGCACCTGTCAGGAAGGATTCTCAAGTACAACACATGTGATATTCCACCAGTGAGCAACATGCTTCCCCCAATGCTAATCTGTTTTCTACTTGAGGTATACGATGGGGTACCCCCAAAACCTGGAATTTTGTTTCAAAGCTTTGTATTTAAATTTTTTTACAAAACAACCTTATCACCTTCAAAGTACTCTCCATTACACCTAATACATTTGTCAATTCTGCGCTTCCATTCTTGGAAACATTGTTTTTTTTTCAAATTCAGCTGTTTGGACGGCTGACAGCACCTCTCTCATTTTTTTGCTTCATCTCTTCTATATCATCAACTAGCTGTCCTTTCATGTTCCTCTGCATTGGTGGAAACACAAAGAAGTTGCATGGAGTGAAGTCAGGTAAGGTGCATGGGACAAGAGAGGCATGCTGTTTCTTGTCAAAAATTGGCACACTGAGATGGCATGTGAGCAGTTGCATTGTCATGATGGTAAAACCAGTCCCCCATCTGCCACAAATCAGGTCTTTTTTGTTGCACATTGTTACACAATATTTTCAAAACCTCTACATAGAAAGTTTGATTAACAGTCTGACCTAGTGGAAGGAACTCTAAATGCACTATATTATGGACATCAAAAAAATCAAATGAGCATAATCTTGATCTTTAATTTCACTTGACGAGTTTTTCTTGGGCAAGGTGATGATGGTGTCTTCCCCTGGCTTGACTGAAGTTTGCTTGTCACCAGTAATGACCTTGAGAAAAGTCTGGATCACTTCAGAGTTGTTCTTTCCAAGAATGACTTGTTTCCAGTTGACACTCCTTCTTGGTGGCCTGTCACAAATCTTCTGTTAAACTTCACTGAACTAAGCTCCAAGATAGTCCAGATAACTTCCCCATCTTTTTAATGGTCCATCATTGGTCTTCAAGCAAAAGTGGATGAATTTTTTGGACATTTTTGTCTGTTTGGAAAGTTGATGGACATCCAGAATAAGGTTTGTTATCGATCGACATTTTACCTTTTTGGAAATAAGAAAACTACTGGTACACTTGAGTTTTTTTCAGAGTGCTATCCTTGTAAGTTGTATTCAACATCACAACAGTTTCTGTGACATTTTTCTGGAGCAGAAAGCAAACTTTCACAGCCACACGCAGTTCTCTTAAATGAGCCATCACAAAAAAACAAGGTGTGAGCAAAACTGCTTTTATGAAAAAATTCACTGTGACCAGAGAACCTTCCCAGGCGACGCCGCTGGGTGCACTAACTCAGAACAAGTTGCTCGATGCTCAGCTAGTAGGAACAATGCATCCTATGAAAGCTCCACAGAGTGGAGTTTTCCTGTTTTTCTTTTTTACCCACTCATATATGTTAGGTCATGATTAAGGGGCTGCTCAGATACCTTATCTGTGCAGTATAGTCTCCCCTAACACCCTGACTCTACAGTCCAGGAAAATGTGTTTTCTTCAAAGCCCTTGGCCAACTACAATCTTATTATTAGCTCTCATCAGCTCTAGAATTTAAGTTCCATGAGGGCTTATTTATCTCAGGTCTACCTAGAAAAATGCTTTCCTACACAGTAGGTGCTCAGTAGGCAATGTGCTGAATGATGGATGCATGAATAAATCCATAAACTTCCTGAGGTTATGTGGCCATCTCAAAAAAGAAACCTTAAAATGATACCCAAAAGAAAATAAGTACAATAAACAAGCTAGTTATATATATATAATAGAATCTTTTATTGACTGCTATTAATTATGAATCCTGTGGAAAATTACTTTATGTTCAAGTATAAGCTGTTGACAGAGGCTCAGTCTGAGGGGTAACTAATGAACATGGCCTCTCGGAGTCTGTGACCAGACAGTCTCTTACTACACCAGCTGTGTGAATACCCAGGAGGTAGAAGTGTGCAGATATAAGATGTTTGTGAGGAAATGACAAGAACTTATCACTCACCTGGTCCTTCTGCTCATCTACTTTTTCTTGTAGAAGCATTTCCATATTCTTTAAGATCATTTCCACTTTATCCACTTGCTTTTCTGTGGTATTAAGTTGTTTTTCATGTATTTCCTGACAAAAGGAGGTTACCAATCAAAAAATTATGTTTTAAAAGAACTAACTTCAAGACATTTAAAATGGTATTTGGGCGAAATGTACACATCTACAAGTTACTAGCTACGAGCCTCTGTCTGAACATGGGATGCTAACAAGCTCTGTCAGGAGTATAGGTGTGGCGCAGGGCGTAGTGTTTTGCATAGGAATCCGACAGTGGCAGTTTCTTACATAGGCTTACAAAAAAACAAAAACAATGCCATCAAGCCAATTTGACTCACAGCGTCCCTCTATAGAGTTTCTGACAGGATTTCTTTATGGGAATAGATAGGCTTATCTTTTTCCCTCGGATCATCTGGTGGATTTGAACTGTCAATCTCGCTGTCAACAGTCCAATACTTATCTGGTAATGTAACCACTATTCTAAAGGCCTGTCATATGTTTTAGCAGTTGTGTTCCTAGGTATTTACTCAAATGAGTTGAAAATCTGTATCCACATAAAAGCCTGCATACAAATATTTATCGTAATTTTATTCATTATTGCCCCAAACTGGAAGTAATCAAGAGGTCCTTCAACAGGTCAATGGCTAAACAAACGAGCATATCTGTATCATGGAAATATTATCTAGCAAAAAAAAATAAATGAGCCATCAAGCCATGAAAAAAATATGGAGGAAACTTAAGTACTTATTAAGTACAAGAAGAAACCAGTCTGAAAAAGCTACATAAAGCATGATTCCAATTATAAAGCAAAATTAAAGAGACAGAAACAAGGTCAGCGACTAGCAGGAGTTCAAGGAACAATAGAGGAACAAACAGGTGGAGCAGAGAATTTTAAGGTCAGTGAAATTATTCTGCATGAAACTTTAATCTTGGGTACAGGGCATGCCTACGGGCAACCCTAAGCGTCATCCTGAATGGGAACAAGAGACAGCAGTTAATAACGAAAACTGATGCTGTGGAGTTAGTTCTAACTCACGGCAACACATGTATTTGTCAGAGTTGAAGTGCTCCATGGGGCTTTCTTGGTCATGATCTGACTCTGTAATTCTAACATCCCAGAAAACCTGATCTGATCTGTAACCACATGGAGTTTCTTTCTATCTCGTTATTTATTTTTCAATATGAAAACCGTTTGCAGTAGTGGTCTCATACAATATCTGTCTCTTGTGATTGACTAATTTCACTCAGCATCATGTTCTCCCGAATAATCCATATTATTGTTTTGCATCACATCTTTTAAAACAGTTGTATTAGCACTTCACCCACGTCATACAATTCAATCAGATCAAGAAAAGTTGTCCAATTGTTACAATATTTAATTCAAAACCTTTTTCTTCTTCCTTGTACTCATTGTAATTCATGTACTTATTTTTTCTAACTGTGGCACAAATATACAGAAATATTTTCCAATTGCACAACTTCTAGTTGTATAATTCAGAGCGAGAAGAGGCTCAATAATATTCTTCATGTTGTACAACTATCATTGTTATCCTTTTTCAAACTATCGACCACAGTGACAGAAACTCAATGCTCCCAAAGCAACAGATCTTTCCCCTTCACCCATGGTAACTGTTGGTCAAGTTTGGTTTCTTTTTTTACAGTATTTTAAAAAATCATTTTATTAGGGGCTCATACAACTTTAAAAAAATTTATTATTATTTTTTAAACAATTTATTAGGGGCTCATACAACTCTTATCACAATCCATACATATACATACATCAATTGTATAAAGCACATCCATACATTCTTTGCCCTAATCACTCTCAAAGCATTTGCTCTCCACTTAACCCCTCTGCATCAGGTCCTCCCAAGAGCAACCTCACTGGACACCCCTCCCCCCACAATGTCAGCCCTCCCTCTTCTCCCCTCAACAGGCATGCACCTATGTTCCCCCAAATTTGACCATTGCCTTTCTTCTTTCCTGTGCTGCCCCTCGCATCAGTAAGCCCCATTCCTCTGACAGGGCTGATTCCCTCTCTGGGAGACCTCACCCCAAATCCACATGGCTACCTCTCAGGGACCAGCATCAACCCCACCCCATCCATCTGATTCCAGCTCTCATGAGGTGACCTTCGGCCAAGTGACCTACATGATACTTACTTTGAGCAGATGATGTGTGGCTCTTTAGCGGCCTGCCTGGTCCCCAGCCAGACGACTGGATGGCCTGCACACTTGAACTTGTGCCCGTTCTGCTGCATGTTCCTATTATCGTGGACTCACACAGTGTTTATCCTTCTGTGCTTGACTAGCTTCACTCAGCATAATATCTTCCAGATGCCTCTACAACTTGAGGTGTTTCATTGCTGTTTTTAGGGATGTATTCCATTGTATGTATGTACCAGAGTTTTTATCCACTCTTGTACTGATGGTAATGTAGGCTGTTTCCAGCTTCTTCCTGCCCACCCACCAGCTTTTTGCTACTATGAACTCTGCTGTGATGACCATAGGGGAGGGAAACATCTGTCCGTGATCTGCTTCTTATTTCTTTGGGGTACATACCAGCAATGGTATTGCTGGATCATATGGTAGTTCAGTTGCCATCTGTTTTAGGTATCGCCATACTGCCTTCCAGAGTGCCTGTACATATTTACCAGTCCACCAGCAGGGGATAAGAGTTCCTATCTCACCACACACTCTCCAACATTTGTTGTTCTGTTTCTTTTGAAAAATCATTTTATTGGGGACTTGTACAACTTATTGTAATCCTTCCATTGTGTCAAGCACATTTGTTCATTTGTTGCCATCATCATTTTCAAAATATTTTCTTTCTACTTGAGCCCTTGGCATCAGCTCCTCATTCCTCCCCCTACCTCCGCCCTATCCTCCCTTTCACATTCTGGTTTTTTTTAATTGGGCTAGTTATGGGCATTAGGTGGGATCTTATGGTCATTTTGACTCGCATTTCCTGGGTGGCTAGTGACAGGGAGCATGTATCAGTATACCAGTATCAGACTGTTTTGACAACTGTGGCTGTATAAGTAGGTTTTGGGGTCAAGTAATGTGAGATCACCTGCTTTGTTCTTTTTCTTGGGGAGTTCTTTGCTTATCCTGGGTTTCTTCCCTTTTTATATGGAGTTAATAATCAGTGTTTCCATTTCTTTGAAAAATGATGTTAGAATTTGGATCGGCAATGCATTTTATTTGTAGATTGTTTTAGATAGTATCAACATTCTCACAATACTGAGTCTTCTGATCCACAAACACGGAATATGCTTCCATTTGTGTAGATCCCGGTTGGCTTCTTATAGTAATGTTCTATAGTTTTCTTCGTACAAGTCTTGGTTTTTGGTTAAGTTTATTCCCAGGTATTTCAGCTTTTGCAAAGGATACTGATTCCTTGGTATCTTTTTCTGTACCCCCATCCCTGGTATATAAGAAGTCAATTGTTACTCTTGTATACTGCTACTCTACTAAACTCCTCTATGACTTCCAGCTAGTCTCTTGTGGACCCTTTAGGATTCTCAATATATAAAATCATATTATTTGCAAACAGTGAAGTTTCACTTCTTATAATGAGATTCTTGAGGCTCTTGCTATCTATATTTTCAACTTGTCTTTTCAGAAAGGTTGTAGGAATTTACTCTCTTTTTAAGATTTAATTCCTTTATGCTACTCTTCTAAATAAAGCAGATTTATAAAAAACTGATATTCCATGTTCTTTTCCCCCAGGCTTCCTGGCTATGTGTGGGGCAGTGTATGTCTCCATATCTTTAAGTTGTTGCTCTCATATTCCCACTCTGCACTGCCCACTCACCTGCTCTTTCACCTGGTGACCAGCCTGATCCATCTTCAGTGTCAGCAACTGAACGGGTACTTGATTTTTTCTCATTTTGAGCCTTGTGGACAAAGGCCTCCTCACCCAGGTGAAGGATCCTATGGTTGAGCTGAGATAACTGATCCTTGTATTTCTGACTCTAGAGCAAAAAAGGGTAAAACAATGATTGAAAACAAAAACGAAGCCCCAGCAGATCCTTTCAGTGGTTAATGAGGGGTAATTTTGTCTCACTGTGGGACGTGGCAACATCTGGAGGCATTTTTCATTGTCATAATTGGGGTAGGTAGGGGTGGCTACTGACATGTAGAAATGCTACTAAATATCCTACAGTGTATAGGACAGCCCCTATACAGACTTATCCAGTCTCACACAGCAATGATGCTGAAGTTGAGAACTCTGCTTTATTCCTGAGAAGAAGTGAGAATACATCTAGACCATTAAGAACATTCAAACCACTGTTCTGAAGGCCTCCCACTTTTATCTAAGTTATTTAAAACATCGTGTTAAGGGGGGGGAGGAAGAAACTTAAAACATATGAATCTCTTCAAAAGGACCTCTGACCTGTCCCTGATATCCAAATCTATCTGGCAGTAAAGTTGTTGATATTCTCAGTACCACTGGGCCAGGAAATTAGAGTGTCTGACAGATGTCCTCTTGGTGTATACACAAATGGCCGTGTGTTCCAACAGTTGCTAGAAAATTTCTCAGTTTTTCACCATAGAGATTTCAGTTACTGTCAACCACTGGTCAGGAGCATCTTTCAATAAATTACAATTTAAAAGAATCAAATTACATTTTTGTTGGATTGCCTTTCTTTTTTTCTCACAACAATTAGTTTTCAGGGGAGAGATCAACCACAGTTCCAAGGTATTCCCACGTTGGTGTGAATACCTATGGTTCAGCAATGAGCAGAATCATATCATTTTTATCTTGTAGGTTTAATATGCACACACAAGGGTAAGTATAAAAGCATTGTATAATAGAAACTTGTTAAAAATGATTATGGAAACATATGTATGAATGTGCTTGACACAATGAATGTATGTATGGAATGTGATAAGTTGTATGAGCCCCCAATAAAATGATTAAAAAAAGAAACCTTAATTAAACAAAACTATCAAAATATGAAGCTACTGTTTCATGTCATATCTTTATCTATGCCTATATGCTTCTGAAGTGTTTTCATCTTTCTATTCATTTCCCAAAGAATTCTCACTCTTCAATTTATGTCATGTCAAATGGGAGTTTTGTCATGTTCAAGGGATGCAAATCATGTTCGTTTTAAATGTCCTCTGAGCTTGGGAACACAGAGCAGTGTGGAAGGCAGATAAGGCTGCGTCAGGTGGATGGGTCGTTCCCAATGAGGAGCTCGTCAGACAGTCCTTGCTACCCTCCAGGAGGAGCAGGTATGGCGCCGTAACAGAACACACGCCGTGGTACATTTTCCTGTCCTTC